>NW_027182444.1:10000000-10309873 GCF_040938575.1 Ambystoma mexicanum
GGAGTTGGATATTCCCATCTCATGTTATAGGAAGGGTCTCAGGTTTGGTATTTGAAGCATTGAGATATCATATTGCATGCTGTAGGAAGGGTCTAAGGGTTGGAATGGGAAGGACTTGGATATCACATCTCATGCTATAGATAGGCTCTTAGGTTTGGAAAGGGAAGGAGTTGGATATCACATTTCATGTTAGAGGAAGGATCTCAGGTTTGGTATTAGAAGCATTGAGATATCACATCTCATGCCATAAGAAGGGTCTCAGGATTGGAATGGGAAGTAGTTGGATATCACATCTCATGCTATAGGAAGGGTCTCAGGTTTGGTATAAGCATTGAGATATCACATCTCATGCTATAGGACGGGTCTCAGGATTGGAATGGAAGGAGTTGGATATCACATCTCATGTTATAGGAAGGATCTCAGGTTTGGTATTAGAAGCATTGAGACATCACATCTCATGCTATAGGAAGGGTCTCAGGGTTGGAATGGGAAGGAGTTGGATATCACATCTCATCCAATAGGAAGGGTCTCAGGTTTGGAATGGGAAGGAATTGGATATCACATCTCATGTTATAGGAAGGATCTCAGGTTTGGTATTAGAAGCATTGAGATATCACATCTCATGCTATAGGAAGGGTCTCAGGATTGGAATGTGAAGGATTTGGATATCACATCTCATGCTAAAGGAAGGGTCTCAGGTTTGGTAGAAGCATTGAGATATCACGTCTCTGCTATCGGAAGGGTCTCAGGATTCGATTTGGAAGGAGTTGGATATCCCTTCTCATGCTATAGGAAGGGTCTCAGGATTTGAATGACAAGGAGTTGGATATCACATCTCATGTTATAGGAAGGGTCTCAGGATTGGAATGGGAAGGATTTGGATATCACATCTCTTGCTATAGGAAGGGTCTCAGGTTTGGTATAAGCATTGAGATATCACATCTCTGCTATCGGAAGGGTCTCAGGATTGGATTGGGAAGGAGTTGGATATCCCTTCTCATGCTATAGGAAGTGTCTCAGGTTGGAATGGGAAGGAGTTGGATATCACATCTCATGTTATAGGAAGGGTCTCAGGATTGGAATGGGAAGGATTTGGATATCACATCTCTTGCTATAGGAAGGGTCTCAGGATTGGAATGGGTAGGAGTTGGATATTACGTTCTTGCTATAGGAAGGGTCTTATGTTTGGAATGGGAAGGAGTTGGATATCACATATGCTATAGTTAGTGTCTCAGGTTTGGAACGGGAAGGAGTTGGATATCACATCTCATGTTATAGGAAGGGTCTCAGGTTTGGTATAAGCATTGAGATATCACATCCCTGCTATCGGAAGCGGCTCAGGATTGGAATGGGAAGGAGTTGGATATCCCATCTCATGTTATAGTAAGAGTCTCTGGTTTGGTATTAGAATCATTGAGATATCACATCGCATGCTGTAGGAAGGGTCTAAGGATTGGAATGGGATGGACTTGGATATCACATCTCATGCTATAGGTAGGCTCTCAGGTTTGGTATAAGCATTGAGATATCACATCTCATGCTATAGGAAGGGTCTCAGAATTGGAATGGGAAGGATTTGGATATCACATCTCATGCTATAGGAAGGGTCTCAGATTTGGTATTAGCATTGAGATATCACATCTCATGCTAAAGGAAGGGTCTCAGGATTGGAATGGGAAGGAGTTGTATATGACATCTCAGGCCATAGGAAGGGTCTCAGGTTTGGTATAAGCATTGAGATATCACATCTCTGCTATCGGAAGGGTCTCAGGATTGGAATGGGAAGGAGTTGGATATCCCATCTCATGTTATAGGAAGGGTCTCAGGTTTGGTATTAGAAGCATAGAGATATCACATCTCATGCTATAGGAAGGGTCTCAGGATTGGAATGGGAAGGACTTGGATGTCACATCTCATGCTATAGGGAGGGTCTCAAGTTTGATATTAGAAGCATTGAGATAACAAATCTCATGATATCGGAAGGGTCTCAGGATTGGAATGGGAAGGAGTTGGATACCACAACTCATGATAAAGGAAGGGTCTAAGGTTTGGAAGGGGAAGGATTTGGATATCACATCTCATGTTATAGGACGGGTCTCAGGTTTGGTATTAGAAGCATTGAGATATCAAGTCTCATGGTATAAGAAGGGTCTCAGAATTGGAATGGGAAGGAGTTGGATATCACACCTCAAGCTATAGGAAGGGTCTCAGGATTGGAATGGGAAGGAGTTTGATATCACATCTCATGCCATAGTATGGGTCTCAGGTTTGGTAGAAGCATTGGGATATCACATCTCATGCTATCGGAAGGGTATCAGTATTGGATTTGGAAGAAGTTGGATATCCCATCTCATGCTATAGGAAGGGTCTCAGGTTGGAATGGGAAGGAGTTGGATATCACATTTCATGTTATAGGAAGGGTCTCAGGATTGGAATGGGAAGGACTTGGATATCATATCTCATGCTATAGGACGGGTCTCAGGTTTGTTATTAGAATCATTGAGATATCATATTGCATGCTGTAGGAAGGGTCTAAGGATTGGAATGGGAAGGACTTGGATATCACATCTCATGCTATAGATAGGCTCTTAGGTTTGGAAAGGGAAGGAGTTGGATATCACATTTCATTTTAGAGGAAGGATCTCAGGTTTGGTATTAGAAGCATTGAGATATCACATCTCATGCTATAGGAAGGGTCTCAGGATTGGAATTGGAAGTAGTTGGATATCACATCTTATGCTAAGGGAAGGGTCTCAGGTTTGGTATAAGCATTGAGATATCACATCTCATGCTATAGGACAGGTCTCAGGATTGGAATGGAAGGAGTTGGATATCACATCTCATGTTATAGGAAGGATCTCAGGTTTGGTATTAGAAGCATTGAGACATCACATCTCATGCTATAGGAAGGGTCTCAGGGTTGGAATGGGAAGGAGTTGGATATCGCATCTCATCCAATAGGAAGGGTCTCAGGTTTGGAATGGGAAGGAATTGGATATCACATCTCATGTTATAGGAAGGATCTCAGGTTTGGTATTAGAAGCATTGAGATATCACATCTCATGCTATAGGAAGGGTCTCAGGATTGGAATGTGAAGGATTTGGATATCACATCTCATGCTAAAGGAAGGGTCTCAGGTTTGGTAGAAGCATTGAGATATCACGTCTCTGCTATCGGAAGGGTCTCAGGATTGGATTGGGAAGGAGTTGGATATCCCTTCTCATGCTATAGGAAGGGTCTCAGGATTTGAATGGGAAGGAGTTGGTAATCACATCTCATGTTATAGGAAGGGTCTCAGGATTGGAATGGGAAGGATTTGGATATCACATCTCTTGCTATAGGAAGGGTCTCAGGATTGGAATGGGTAGGAGTTGGATATTACTTTCTTGCTATAGGAAGGGTCTCATGTTTGGAATGGGAAGCAGTTGGATATCACATATGCTATAGTTAGTGTCTCAGGTTTGGAACGGGAAGGAGTTGGATATCACATCTCATGTTATAGGAAGGGTCTCAAGTTTGGTATAAGCATTGAGATATCACATCTCTGCTATCGGAAGCGGCTCAGGATTGGAATGGGAAGGAGTTGGATATCCCATCTCATGTTATAGGAAGAGTCTCTGGTTTGGTATTAGAATCATTGAGATATCACATCGCATGCTGTAGGAAGGGTCTCAGGATTGGAATGGGATGGACTTGGATATCACATCTCATGCTATAGGTAGGCTCTCAGGTTTGGTATAAGCATTGAGATATCACATCTCATGCTAAAGGAAGGGTCTCAGGATTGGAATGGGAAGGAGTTGTATATGACATCTCAGGCCATAGGAAGGGTCTCAGGTTTGGTATAAGCATTGAGATATCACATCTCTGCTATCGGAAGGGTCTCAGGATTGGAATGGGAAGGAGTTGGATATCCCATCTCATGTTATAGGAATGGTCTCAGGTTTGGTATTAGAAGCATAGAGATATCACATCTCATGCTATAGGAACGGTCTCAGGATTGGAATGGGAAGGACTTGGATGTCACATCTCATGCTATAGGGAGGGTCTCAAGTTTGATATTAGAAGCATTGAGATAACAAATCTCATGATATCGGAAGGGTCTCAGGATTGGAATGGGAAGGAGTTGGATATCACATCTCATGATGAAGGAAGGGTCTAAGGTTTGGAAGGGGAAGGATTTGGATATCACATCTCATGTTATAGGACGGGTCTCAGATTTGGTATTAGAAGCATTGAGATATCAAGTCTCATGGTATAAGAAGGGTCTCAGAATTGGAATGGGAAGGAGTTGGATATCACACCTCAAGCTATAGGAAGGGTCTCAGGATTGGAATGGGAAGGAGTTTGATATCACATCTCATGCCATAGTATGGGGCTCAGGTTTGGTAGAAGCATTGGGATATCACATCTCATGCTATCGGAAGGGTATCAGTATTGGATTTGGAAGAAGTTGGATATCCCATCTCATGCTATAGGAAGGCTCTCAGGTTTGGAAGGGGAAGGAGTTGGATATCACATTTCATGTTAGAGGAAGGATCTCAGGTTTGGTATTAGAGGCCTTGAGATATCACATCTCATGCTATAGGAAGGGTCTCAGGATTGGAATGGGAAGGGGTTGGATATCACATCTCAAGCTATAGGAAGGGTCTCAGGTTTGGTATAAGCATTGAGATATCACATCTCATGCTATAGGAAGGGTCTCAGGATTGGAATGGGAAGGAGTTGGATATCACATCTCATGTTATAGGAAATATCTCAGGTTTGGTATTAGAAGCATTGAGACATCACATCTCATGTTATAGGAAGGGTCTCAGGATTGGAATGGGAAGGACTTGGATATCACATCTCATGCTATAGCAGGGCCTCAGGTTTGGAAAGGGAAGGAGATGGATATCACATTTCATGTTAGAGATAGGATCTCAGGTTTGGTATTAGAGGCATTGAGATATCACATCTCATGCTATCAGAAGGGTCTCAGGATTGGAATGGGAAGGAGTTGTATATCACATCTCATGCTAAATGGAGGGTCTCAGGTTTGGAAGGGGGAGGATTTGGAAATCACATCTCATGTTATAGGAAGGCTCTCAGGTTTGGTATTAGAAGCATTGAGATATCACATCTCATGCTATCGGAAGTATCTCAAGGTTGGTATTAGAAGCATTGAGATATCACATCTCATGCTATCATAAGGGTCTCAGGATTGGAATGGGAAGGAGTTGGATATCACATCTCATGTTATTGGAAGGATCTCAGGTTTGGTATTAGAAGCATTGAGACATCACATCTCATGCTATAGGAAGGGTCTCAGGATTGGAATGGGAAGGAGTTGGATATCACATCTCATGCTATAGGAAGGGTCTCAGATTTGGTATAAGCATTGAGATATCACATCTCATGCTATAGGAAGGGTCTCAGGATTGGATTGGGAAGGAGTTGTATATGACATCTCATGTTATAGGAAGGGTCTCAGGTTTGGTATTAGAAGCATTGAGATATCACATCTCATGCTATAGGAAGGGTCTCAGGATTGGAATGGGGAGGACTTGTATGTCACATCTCATGCTATAGGGAGGGTCTCAAGTTTGATATTAGAAGCATTGAGATAACAAATCTCATGATATCGGAAGGGTCTCAGGATTGGAATGGGAAGGAGTTGGATATCACATTTCATGATAAAGGAAGGGTCTAAGGTTTGGAAGGGGAAAGATTTGGATATCACATCTCATGTTATTGGACGGGTCTCAGGTTTGGTATTAGAAGCATTGAGATATCAAGTCTCATGGCATAGGAAGGATCTCAGAATTGGAATGGGAAGGAGTTGGATATCACATCTCAAGCTATAGGAAGAGTCTCAGGATTGGAATGGGAATGAGTTTGATATCACATCTCATGCCATAGTATGGGTCTCAGGTTTGGTAGAAGCATTGGGATATCACAATTCATGCTATTGGAAGGGTATCAGTATTGGATTTGGAAGGAGTTGGATATCCCATCTCATGCTATAGGAAGGGTCTCAGGTTGGAATGGGAAGGAGTTGGATATCACATTTCATGTTATAGGAAGGGTCTCAGGATTGGAATGGGAAGGACTTGGATATCATATCTCATGCTATAGGAAGGCTCTCAGGTTTGGAATGGGAAGGAGTTGGATATCACATCTCAAGCTTTAGGAAGGGTCTCAGGTTTGGTATAAGCATTGAGATAGCACATCTCATGCTATAGGAAGGGTCTCAGGATTGGAATGGGAAGGAGTTGGATATCACATCTCATGTTATAGGAAAGATCTCAGGTTTGGTATTAGAAGCATTGAGACATCACATCTCATGTTATAGGAAGGGTCTCAGGATTGGAATGGGAAGAAGTTGGATATCACATCTCATGCTATAGGAAGGGTCTCAGGTTTGGAAGGGGAAGGAGTTGGATATCCAATCTCATGTTATAGGACTGGTCTCAGGTTTGGTATTATAAGCATTGAGATATCACATCGCATGCTGTAGGAAGGTTCTCAGGTTTGGTATTAGAAGCATTGAGACATCACATCTCATGCTATAGGAAGGGTCTCAGGATTGGAATGGGAAGGAGTTGGATATCACATCTCATGTTATAGGAAGGATCTCAGGTTTGGTATTAGAAGCATTGAGACATCACATCTCATGCTATAGGAAGGGTCTCAGGATTGGAATGGGAAGGAGTTGGATATCACATCACATGCTATAGGAAGGGTCTCACATTTGGTATAAGCATTGAGATATCACATCTCATGCTATAGGAAGGGTCTCAGGATTGGATTGGGAAGGAGTTGTATATGACATCTCAGGCCATAGGAAGGGTCTCAGGATTGGTATAAGCATTGAGATATCACATCTCTGCTATCGGAAGGGTCTCAGGATTGGAATGGGAAGGAGTTGGATATCCCATCTCATGTTATAGGAAGGGTCTCAGGTTTGGTATTAGAAGCATTGAGATATCACATCTCATGCTATAGGAAGGGTCTCAGGATTGGAATGGGGAGGACTTGGATGTCACATCTCATGCTATAGGGAGGGCCTCAAGTTTGATATTAGAAGCATTGAGATAACAAATCTCATGATATCGGAAGGGTCTCAGGATTGGAATGGGAAGGAGTTGGATATCACATCTCAAGCTTTAGGAAGGGTCTCAGGTTTGGTATAAGCATTGAGATAGCACATCTCATGCTATAGGAAGGGTCTCAGGATTGGAATGGGAAGGAGTTGGATATCACATCTCATGTTATAGGAAGGATCTCAGGTTTGGTATTAGAAGCATTGAGACATGACATCTCATGCTATAGGAAGGGCCTCAGGATTGGAATGGGAAGGAGTTGGATATCACATCTCATGCTATAGGAAGGGTCTCAGATTTGGTATAAGCATTGAGATATCACATCTCTGCTATCGGAAGGGTCTCAGGATTGGAATGGGAAGGAGTTGGATATCCCATCTCATGCTATAGGGAGGGTCTCAATTTTGATATTAGAAGCATTGAGATAACAAATCTCATGATATCGGAAGGGTCTCAGGATTGGAATGGGAAGGAGTTGGATATCACATCTCATGATAAAGGAAGGGTCTAAGGTTTGGAAGGGGAAAGATTTGGATATCACATCTCATGTTATAGGACGGGTCTCAGGTTTGGTATTAGAAGCATTGAGATATCAAGTCTCATGGTATAGGAAGGGTCTCAGAATTGGAATGGGAAGGAGTTGGATATCACATCTCAAGCTATAGGAAGAGTCTCAGGATTGGAATGGGAAGGAGTTTGATATCACATCTCATGCCATAGTATGGTTCTCAGGTTTGATAGAAGCATTGGGATATCACATCTCATGCTATTGGAAGGGTATCAGTATTGGATTTGGAAGGAGTTGAATATCCCATCTCATGCTATAGGAAGGGTCTCAGGTTGGAATGGGAAGGAGTTGGATATCACATTTCATGTTATAGGAAGGGTCTCAGGATTGGAATGGGAAGGACTTGGATATCATATCTCATGCTATAGGAAGGCTCTCAGGTTTGGAAGGAGAAGGAGTTGGATATCACATTTCATGTTAGAGGAAGGATCTCAGGTTTGGTATTAGAGGCCTTGAGATATCACATCTCATGCTATAGGAAGGGTCTCAGGTTGGAATGGGAAGGAGTTGGATATCACATTTCATGTTATAGGAAGGGTCTCAGGATTGGAATGGGAAGGAGTTGGATATCACATCTCAAGCTTTAGGAAGGGTCTCAGGTTTGGTATAAGCATTGAGATAGCACATCTCATGCTATAGGAAGGGTCTCAGGATTGGAATGGGAAGAAGTTGGATATCACATCTCATGCTATAGGAAGGGTCTCAGGTTTGGAAGGGGAAAGAGTTGGATATCCAATCTCATGTTATAGGACTGGTCTCGGGTTTGGTATTAGAAACATTGAGATATCACATCGCATGCTGTAGGAAGGTTCTCAGGTTTGGAATGGGGAGGAATTGGATATCACATCTCATGTCATAGGAAGGATCTCAGGTTTGGTATTAGAAGCATTGAGATATCACATCTCATGCTATAGGAATGGTCTCAGGATTGGAATGGGAAGGAGTTGGATATTACATTCCTGCTATAGGAAGGGTCTCATGTTTGGAATGGGAATGTGTTGGATATCACATATGCTATAGGAAGGGTCTCAGGTTTGGAACGGGAAGGAGTTGGATATCACATCTCATGTTATAGGAAGGGTCTCAGGTTTGGTATAAGCATTGAGATATCACATCTCTGCTATCGGAAGTGTCTCAGGATTGGAATGCGAAGGTGTTGGATATCCCATCTCATGTTATAGGACGGGTCTCAGGTTTGTTATTAGAATCATTGAGATATCATATTGCATGCTGTAGGAAGGGTCTAAGGATTGGAATGGGAAGGAGTTGGATATCCCATCTCATGTTATAGGAAGAGTCTCAAGTTTGGTATTAGAAGCATTTAGCTATCACATCTCATGCTATAGGAAGTGTCTCAGGATTGGAATGGGAAGGAGTTGGATATCACATTTCATGTTAGAGGAAGGATCTCAGGTTTGGTATTAGAGGCATTGAGATATCACATCTCATGCTATAGGAAGGGTCTCAGGATTGGAATGGGAAGGAGTTGGATATCACATCTCATGCTATAGGAAGGGTCTCAGGTTTGGTATAAGCATTGAGATATCACATCTCATGCTATAGGAAGGGTCTCAGGATTGGAATGGGAAGGAGTTGGATATCACATCTCATGTTATAGGAAGGATCTCAGGTTTGGTATTAGAAGCATTGAGACATCACATCTCATGCTATCGGAAGGGTCTCAGGATTGGAATGGGAAGGACTTGGATATCACATCTCATGCTATAGGGAGGGTCTCAAGTTTGATATTAGAAGCATTGAGATATCATATCTCATGCTATAGGAAGGGTCTCAGGATTGGAATGGGAAGGAGTTGGATATCACATCTCATGTTATAGGAAGGATCTCAGGTTTGGTATAAGCATTGAGCTATCACATCTCTACTATCGGAAGGGTCTCAGGATTGGAATGGGAAGGAGTTGGATATTCCCATCTCATGTTATAGGAAGGGTCTCAGGTTTGGTATTAGAAGCATTGAGATATCACATCTCATGCTATAGGAAGAGTCTCAGGATTGGAATGGGAAGGGCTTGGATATCACATCTCATGCTATAAGGAGGGTCTCAAGTTTGATATTAGAAGCATTGAGATATCACATCTCATGATATCGGAAGGGTCTCAGGGATGGAATGGGAAGCTGTTGGATATCACATCTCATGCCATAGTATGGGTCTCAGGTTTGGTAGAAGCATTGGGATATCACATCTCATGCTATCGGAAGGGTATCAGGATTGGATTTGGAAGGAGTTGGATATCCCATCTCATGCTATAGGAAGGGTCTCAGGTTGGAATGGGAAGGAGTTGGATATCACATCTCATGTTATAGGAAGGGTCTCAGGATTGGAATTAGAAGGACTTGGATATCACATCTCATGCTATAGGAAGGCTCTCAGGTTTGGAAGGGGAAAGAGTTGGATATCACATTTCATGTTAGAGGTAGGATCTCAGGTTTGGTATTAGAGGCATTGAGATATCACATCTCATGCTATCAGAAGAGTCTCAGGATTGGAATGGGAAGGAGTTGGATATCACATCTCATGCTAAAGGGAGGGTCTCAGGTTTGGAAGGGGAAGGATTTGGATATCACATCTCATGTTATAGGAAGGATCTCAGGTTTGGTATTAGAAGCATTGAGATATCACATCTCATGCTATCGGAAGGATTTCAGGTTTGGTATAGAAGCATTGAGATATCACATCTCATGCTATCAGAAGGTTCTCAGGATTGGAATGGGAAGGAGTTGGATATCACATCTCATGCTAAAGGGAGGGTCTCAGGTTTGGAAGGGGAAGGATTTGGATATCACATCTCATGTTATTGGAAGGATCTCAGGTTTGGTATTAGATGTATTGAGATATCACATCTCATGCTATAGGAAGGGTTTCAGGATTGGAATGGGAAGGAGTTGGTTATCCCATCTCATGCTAAAGGAAGGGTCTCAGGTTTGGTAGAAGCATTGAGATATCACATCTCATGCTATAGGAAGGGTCTCAGGATTGGAATGGGAAGGTCTTAGATATCACATATCATGCTATAGGGAGGGTCTCAGTGTTGATATTAGAAGCATTGAGATATCACATCTCATGCTATCAGAAGGGTCTCAGGATTGGAATGGGAAGGAGCTGGATATCACATCTCATGCTAAAGGAAGGGTCTCAGGTTTGGAACGGGAAGGAGTTGGATATCACATCTCTTGTTATAGGAAGGGTCTCAGGTTTGGTATAAGCATTGAGATATCACATCTCTGCTATCGGAAGTGTCTCAGGATTGGAATGGGAAGGACTTGGATATCACATCTCATGCTATAGATAGGCTCTCAGGTTTGGAAAGGGAAGGAGTTGGATATCACATTTCATGTTAGAGGAAGGATCTCAGGTTTGGTATTGGAGGCATTGAGATATCAGATCTCAGGCTATAGGAAGGGTCTCAGGATTGGAATGGGAAGGAGTTGGATATCACATCTCATGCTATAGGAAGGGTCTCAGGATTGGAATGTGAAGGAGTTGGATATCACATCTCATGCTAGAGGAAGGGTCTCAGGTTTGGTATAAGTATTGAGATATCACATCTCGTGCTATAGGAAGGGTCTCAGGATTGGAATGGGAAGGAGTTGTATATGACATCTCATGCCGTAGGAAGGGTCTCAGGTTTGGTATAAGCATTGAGATATCACATCTCTGCTATCGAAAGGGTCTTAGGATTGGAATGGGAAGGAGTTGGATATCCCATCTCATGTTATAGGAAGAGTCTCAGGTTTGGTATTAGAAGCATTGAGATATCCCATCTCATGATATAGGAAGGGTCTCAGGTTGGAATGGGAAGGAGTTGGATATCACATTTCATGTTATAGGAAGGGTCTCAGGATTGGAATGGGAAGGACTTGGATATCATATCCCATGCTATAGGAAGGCTCTCGGGTTTGGAAGGGGAAGGAGTTGGATATCACATTTCATGTTAGAGGAAGGATCTCAGGTTTGGTATTAGAGGCCTTGAGATATCACATCTCATGCTATAGGAAGGGTCTCAGGATTGGAATGGGAAGGAGTTGGATATCACATCTCAAGCTATAGGAACGGTCTCAGGTTTGGTATAAGCATTGTGATATCACATCTCATGCTATAGGAAGGGTCTCAGGATTGGAATGGGAAGGAGTTGGATATCACATCACATGTTATAGGAAAGATCTCAGGTTTGGTATTAGAAGCATTGAGACATCACATCTCATGTTATAGGAAGGGTCTCAGGATTGGAATGGGAAGAAGTTGGATATCACATCTCATGCTATAGGAAGGGTCTCAGGTTTGGTATAAGCATTGAGATATCAAATCTCATGCTATAGGAAGTGTCTCAGGATTGGAATGGGAAGGACTTGGATATCACATCTCATGCTATAGGCAGGGTCTCAGGTTTGGAAAGGGAATGAGATGGATATCACATTTCATGTTAGAGGTAGGATCTCGGGTTTGGTATTAGAGGCATTGAGATATCACATCTCATGCTATCAGAAGGGTCTCAGGATTGGAATGGGAAGGAGTTGGATATCACATCTCATGCTAAAGGGAGGGTCTCAGGTTTGGAAGGGGAAGGATTTGGAAATCACATCTCATGTTATAGGAAGGATCTCAGGTTTGGTATTAGAAGCATTGAGATATCACATCTCATGCTTTCATAAGGGTCTCAGGATTGGAATGGGAAGGAGTTGGATATCACATCTCATGTTATAGGAAGGATCTCAGGTTTGGTATTAGAAGCATTGAGACATCACATCTCATGCTATAGGAAGGGTCTCAGGATTGGAATGGGAAGGAGTTGGATATCACATCTCATGCTATAGGAAGGGTCTCAGATTTGGTATAAGCATTGAAATATCACATCTCATGCTATAGGAAGGGTCTCAGGATTGGAATGGGAAGGAGTTGTATATGACATCTCAGGCCATAGGAAGGGTCTCAGGTTTGGTATAAGCATTGAAATATCACATCTCTGCTATCGGAAGGGTCTCAGGATTGGAATGGGAAGGAATTGGATATCACATCTCATGTTATAGGAAGGATCTCAGGTTTGGTATTAGAAGCATTGAGATATCACATCCCATGCTATAGGAAGGGTCTCAGGATTGGAATGTGAAGGATTTGGATATCACATCTCATGCTAAAGGAAGGGTCTCAGGTTTGGTAGAAGCATTGAGATATCACGTCTCTGCTATCGGAAGGGTCTCAGGATTGGATTGGGAAGGAGTTGGATATCCCTTCTCATGCTATAGGAAGGGTCTCAGGATTTGAATGGCAAAGAGTTGGATATCACATCTCATGCCATAGGAAGGGTCTCAGGTTTGGTATAAGCATTGAGATATCACATCTCTGCTATCGGAAGGGTCTCAGGATTGGATTGGGAAGGAGTTGGATATCCCTTCTCATGCTATAGGAAGTGTCTCAGGTTGGAATGGGAAGGAGTTGGATATCACATATCATGTTATAGGAAGGATCTCAGGTTTGGTATTAGAAGCATTGAGATATCACATCTCATGCTTTCATAAGGGTCTCAGGATTGGAATGGGAAGGAGTTGGATATCACATCTCATGTTATAGGAAGGATCTCAGGTTTGGTATTAGAAGCATTGAGACATCACATCTCATGCTATAGGAAGGGTCTCAGGATTGGAATGGGAAGGAGTTGGATATCACATCTCATGCTATAGGAAGGGTCTCAGATTTGGTATAAGCATTGAGATATCACATCTCATGCTATAGGAAGGGTCTCAGGATTGGAATGGGAAGGAGTTGTATATTACATCTCAGGCCATAGGAAGGGTCTCAGGTTTGGTATAAGCATTGAGATATCACATCTCTGCTATCGGAAGGGTCTCAGGATTGGAATGGGAAGGAATTGGATATCACATCTCATGTTATAGGAAGGATCTCAGGTTTGGTATTAGAAGCATTGAGATATCACATCCCATGCTATAGGAAGGGTCTCAGGATTGGAATGTGAAGGATTTGGATATCACATCTCATGCTATAGGAAGGGTCTCAGGATTGGAATGGGAAGGAGTTGGTTATCCCATCTCATGCTAAAGGAAGGGTCTCAGGTTTGGTAGAAGCATTGAGATATCACATCTCATGCTATAGGAAGGGTCTCAGGATTGGAATGGGAAGGACTTAGATATCACATATCATGCTATAGGGAGGGTCTCAGTTTTGATATTAGAAGCATTGAGATATCACATCTCATGCTATCAGAAGGGTCTCAGGATTGGAATGGGAAGGAGCTGGATATCACATCTCATGCTAAAGGAAGGGTCTCAGGTTTGGAACGGGAAGGAGTTGGATATCACATCTCTTGTTATAGGAAGGGTCTCAGGTTTGGTGTAAGCATTGAGATATCACATCTCTGCTATCGGAAGTGTCTCAGGATTGGAATGGGAAGGACTTGGATATCACATCTCATGCTATAGATAGGCTCTCAGGTTTGGAAAGGGAAGGAGTTGGATATCACATTTCATGTTAGAGGAAGGATCTCAGGTTTGGTATTGGAGGCATTGAGATATCAGATCTCAGGCTATAGGAAGGGTCTCAGGATTGGAATGGGAAGGAGTTGGATATCACATCTCATGCTATAGGAAGGGTCTCAGGATTGGAATGGGAAGGAGTTGGATATCACATCTCATGCTAGAGGAAGGGTCTCAGGTTTGGTATAAGCATTGAGATATCACATCTCGTGCTATAGGAAGGGTCTCAGGATTGGAATGGGAAGGAGTTGTATATGACATCTCATGCCGTAGGAAGGGTCTCAGGTTTGGTATAAGCATTGAGATATCACATCTCTGCTATCGAAAGGGTCTTAGGATTGGAATGGGAAGGAGTTGGATATCCCATCTCATGTTATAAAAAGAGTCTCAGGTTTGGTATTAGAAGCATTGAGATATCCCATCTCATGATATAGGAAGGGTCTCAGGTTGGAATGGGAAGGAGTTGGATATCACATTTCATGTTATAGGAAGGGTCTCAGTATTGGAATGGGAAGGACTTGGATATCATATCCCATGCTATAGGAAGGCTCTCAGGTTTGGTAGGGGAAGGAGTTGGATATCACATTTCATGTTAGAGGAAGGATCTCAGGTTTGGTATTAGAGGCCTTGAGATATCACATCTCATGCTATAGGAAGGGTCTCAGGATTGGAATGGGAAGGAGTTGGATATCACATCTCAAGCTATAGGAACGGTCTCAGGTTTGGTATAAGCATTGTGATATCACATCTCATGCTATAGGAAGGGTCTCAGGATTGGAATGGGAAGGAGTTGGATATCACATCTCATGTTATAGGAAAGATCTCAGGTTTGGTATTAGAAGCATTGAGACATCACATCTCATGTTATAGGAAGGGTCTCAGGATTGGAATGGGAAGAAGTTGGATATCACATCTCATGCTATAGGAAGGGTCTCAGGTTTGGTATAAGCATTGAGATATCACATCTCATGCTATAGGAAGTGTCTCAGGATTGGAATGGGAAGGAGTTGTATATGACATCTCATGCCATAGGAAGGGTCTCAGGTTTGGTATAAACATTGAGATATCACATCACATGCTATAGGAAGGGTCTCAGGATTGGAATGGGAAGGACTTGGATATCACATCTCATGCTATAGGCAGGGTCTCAGGTTTGGAAAGGGAATGAGATGGATATCACATTTCATGTTAGAGGTAGGATCTCAGGTTTGGTATTAGAGGCATTGAGATATCACATCTCATGCTATCAGAAGGGTCTCAGGATTGGAATGGGAAGGAGTTGGATATCACATCTCATGCTAAAGGGAGGGTCTCAGGTTTGGAAGGGGAAGGATTTGGAAATCACATCTCATGTTATAGGAAGGATCTCAGGTTTGGTATTAGAAGCATTGAGATATCACATCTCATGCTTTCATAGGGGTCTCAGGATTGGAATGGGAAGGAGTTGGATATCACATCTCATGTTATAGGAAGGATCTCAGGTTTGGTATTAGAAGCATTGAGACATCACATCTCATGCTATAGGAAGGGTCTCAGGATTGGAATGGGAAGGAGTTAGATATCACATCTCATGCTATAGGAAGGGTCTCAGATTTGGTATAAGCATTGAGATATCACATCTCATGCTATAGGAAGGGTCTCAGGATTGGAATGGGAAGGAGTTGTATATGACATCTCAGGCCATAGGAAGGGTCTCAGGTTTGGTATAAGCATTGAGATATCACATCTCTGCTATCGGAAGGGTCTCAGGATTGGAATGGGAAGGAATTGGATATCACATCTCATGTTATAGGAAGGATCTCAGGTTTGGTATTAGAAGCATTGAGATATCACATCCCATGCTATAGGAAGGGTCTCAGGATTGGAATGTGAAGGATTTGGATATCACATCTCATGCTAAAGGAAGGGTCTCAGGTTTGGTAGAAGCATTGAGATATCACGTCTCTGCTATCGGAAGGGTCTCAGGATTGGATTGGGAAGGAGTTGGATATCCCTTCTCATGCTATAGGAAGGGTCTCAGGATTTGAATGGCAAAGAGTTGGATATCACATCTCATGCCATAGGAAGGGTCTCAGGTTTGGTATAAGCATTGAGATATCACATCTCTGCTATCGGAAGGGTCTCAGGATTGGATTGGGAAGGAGTTGGATATCCCTTCTCATGCTATAGGAAGTGTCTCAGGTTGGAATGGGAAGGAGTTGGATATCACATCTCATGTTATAGGAAGGATCTCAGGTTTGGTATTAGAAGCATTGAGATATCACATCTCATGCTTTCATAAGGGTCTCAGGATTGGAATGGGAAGGAGTTGGATATCACATCTCATGTTATAGGAAGGATCTCAGGTTTGGTATTAGAAGCATTGAGACATCACATCTCATGCTATAGGAAGGGTCTCGGGATTGGAATGGGAAGGAGTTGGATATCACATCTCATGCTATAGGAAGGGTCTCAGATTTGGTATAAGCATTGAGATATCACATCTCATGCTATAGGAAGGGTCTCAGGATTGGAATGGGAAGGAGTTGTATATGACATCTCAGGCCATAGGAAGGGTCTCAGGTTTGGTATAAGCATTGGGATATCACATCTCTGCTATCGGAAGGATCTCAGGATTGGAATGGGAAGGAATTGGATATCACATCTCATGTTATAGGAAGGATCTCAGGTTTGGTATTAGAAGCATTGAGATATCACATCCCATGCTATAGGAAGGGTCTCAGGATTGGAATGTGAAGGATTTGGATATCACATCTCATGCTAAAGGAAGGGTCTCAGGTTTGGTAGAAGCATTGAGATATCACGTCTCTGCTATCGGAAGGGTCTCAGGATTGGATTGGGAAGGAGTTGGATATCCCTTCTCATGCTATAGGAAGGGTCTCAGGATTTGAATGGCAAAGAGTTGGATATCACATCTCATGCCATAGGAAGGGTCTCAGGTTTGGTATAAGCATTGAGATATCACATCTCTGCTATCGGAAGGGTCTCAGGATTGGATTGGGAAGCAGTTGGATATCCCTTCTCATGCTATAGGAAGTGTCTCAGGTTGGAATGGGAAGGAGTTGGATATCACATCTCATGTTATAGGAAGGGTCTCAGGATTGGAATGGGAAGGATTTGGATATCACATCTCTTGCTATAGGAAGGGTCTCAGGATTGGAATGGGTAGGAGTTGGATATTACTTTCTTGCTATAGGAAGGGTCTCATGTTTGGAATGGGAAGAAGTTGGATATCACATATGCTATAGTTAGTGTCTCAGGTTTGGAACGGGAAGGAGTTGGATATCACATCTCATGTTATAGGAAGGGTCTCAGGTTTGGTATAAGCATTGAGATATCACATCTCTGCTATCGGAAGCGGCTCAGGATTGGAATGGGAAGGAGTTGGATATCCCATCTCATGTTATAGGAAGAGTCTCTGGTTTGGTATTAGAATCATTGAAATATCACATTGCATGCTGTAGGAAGGGTCTAAGGATTGGAATGGGATGGACTTGGATATCAAATCTCATGCTATAGGTAGGCTCTCAGGTTTGGTATAAGCATTGAGATATCACATCTCATGCTATAGGAAGGGTCTCAGGATTGGAATGGGAAGGATTTGGATATCACATCTCATGCTATAGGAAGGGTCTCAGATTTGGTATAAGCATTGAGATATCACATCTCATGCTAAAGGAAGGGTCTCAGGATTGGAATGGGAAGGAGTTGTATATGACATCTCAGGCCATAGGAAGGGTCTCAGGTTTGGTATAAGCATTGAGATATCACATCTCTGCTATCGGAAGGGTCCCAGGATTGGAATGGGAAGGAGTTGGATATCCCATCTCATCTTATAGGAAGGGTCTCAGGTTTGGTATTAGAAGCATAGAGATATCACATCTCATGCTATAGGAAGGGTCTAAGGATTGGAATGGGAAGGACTTGGATGTCACATCTCATGCTATAGGGAGGGTCTCAAGTTTGATATTAGAAGCATTGAGATACCAAATCTCATGATATCGGAAGGGTCTCAGGATTGGAATGGGAAGGAGTTGGATACCACATCTCATGATAAAGGAAGGGTCTAAGGTTTGGAAGGGGAAGGATTTGGATATCACATCTCATGTTATAGGACGGGTCTCAGGTTTGGTATTAGAAGCATTGAGATATCAAGTCTCATGGTATAAGAAGGGTCTCAGAATTGGAATGGGAAGGAGTTGTATATCACACCTCAAGCTATAGGAAGGGTCTCAGGATTGGAATGGGAAGGAGTTTGATATCACATCTCATGCCATAGTATGGGTCTCAGGTTTGGTAGAAGCATTGGGATATCACATCTCATGCTATCGGAAGGGTATCAGTATTGGATTTGGAAGAAGTTGGATATCCCATCTCATGCTATAGGAAGGGTCTCAGGTTGGAATGGGAAGGAGTTGGATATCACATTTCATGTTATAGGAAGGGTCTCAGGATTGAAATGGGAAGGACTTGGATATCATATCTCATGCTATAGGACGGGTCTCAGGTTTGTTATTAGAATCATTGAGATATCATATTGCATGCTGTAGGAAGGGTCTAAGGATTGGAATGGGAAGGACTTGGATATCACATCTCATGCGATAGATAGGCTCTTAGGTTTGGAAAGGAAGGAGTTGGATATCACATTTCATGTTAGAGGAAGGATCTCAGGTTTAGTATTAGAAGCATTGAGATATCACATCTCATGCTATAGGAAGGGTCTCAGGATTGGAATGGGAAGTAGTTGGATATCACATCTCATGCTATAGGAAGGGTCTCAGGTTTGGTATAAGCATTGAGATATCACATCTCATGCTATAGGACGGGTCTCAGGATTGGAATGGAAGGAGTTGGATATCACATCTCATGTTATAGGAAGGATCTCAGGTTTGGTATTAGAAGCATTGAGACATCACATCTCATGCTATAGGAAGGGTCTCAGGGTTGGAATGGGAAGGAGTTGGATATCACATCTCATCCAATAGGAAGGGTCTCAGGTTTGGAATGGGAAGGAATTGGATATCACATCTCATGTTATAGGAAGGGTCTCAGGATTTGAATGGGAAGGAGTTGGATATCACATCTCATGTTATAGGAAGGGTCTCAGGATTGGAATGGGAAGGATTTGGATATCACATCTCATGTTATAGGAAGGGTCTCAGGATTGGAATGGGAAGGATTTGGATATCACATCTCTTGCTATAGGAAGGGTCTCAGGATTGGAATGGGTAGGAGTTGGATATTCCTTTCTTGCTATAGGAAGGGTCTCATGTTTGGAATGGGAAGCAGTTGGATATCACATATGCTATAGTTAGTGTCTCAGGTTTGGAACGGGAAGGAGTTGGATATCACATCTCATGTTATAGGAAGGGTCTCTGTTTGGTATAAGCATTGAGATATCACATCTCTGCTATCGGAAGCGGCTCAGGATTGGAATGGGAAGGAGTTGGATATCCCATCTCATGTTATAGGAAGAGTCTCTGGTTTGGTATTAGAATCATTGAGATATCACATCACATGCTGTAGGAAGGGTCTAAGGATTGGAATGGGATGGACTTGGATATCACATCTCATGCTATAGGTAGGCTCTCAGGTTTGGTATAAGCATTGAGATATCACATCTCATGCTATAGGAAGGGTCTCAGGATTGGAATGGGAAGGAATTGGATATCACATCTCATGCTATAGGAAGGGTCTCAGATTTGGTATAAGCATTGAGATATCACATCTCATGCTAAAGAAAGGGTCTCAGGATTGGAATGGGAAGGAGTTGTATATGACATCTCAGGCCATAGGAAGGGTCTCAGGTTTGGTATAAGCATTGAGATATCACATCTCTGCTATCGGAAGGGTCTCAGGATTGGAATGGGAAGGAGTTGGATATCCCATCTCATGTTATAGGAATGGTCTCAGGTTTGGTATTAGAAACATAGAGATATCACATCTCATGCTATAGGAAGGGTCTCAGGATTGGAATGGGAAGGACTTGGATGTCACATCTCATGCTATAGGGAGGGTCTCAAGTTTGATATTAGAAGCATTGAGATAACAAATCTCATGATATCGGAAGGGTCTCAGGATTGGAATGGGAAGGAGTTGGATATCACATTTCATGATAAAGGAAGGGTCTAAGGTTTGGAAGGGGAAGGATTTGGATATCACATCTCATGTTATAGGACGGGTCTCAGGTTTGGTATTAGAAGCATTGAGATATCAAGTCTCATGGTATAAGAAGGGTCTCAGAATTGGAATGGGAAGGAGTTGGGTATCACACCTCAAGCTATAGGAAGAGTCTCAGGATTGGAATGGGAAGGAGTTTGATATCACATCTCATGCCATAGTATGGGTCTCAGGTTTGGTAGAAGCATTGGGATATCACATCTCATGCTATCGGAAGGGTATCAGTATTGGATTTGGAAGAAGTTGGATATCCCATCTCATGCTATAGGAAGGGTCTCAGGTTGGAATGGGAAGGAGTTGGATATCACATTTCATGTTATAGGAAGGGTCTCAGGATTGGAATGGGAAGGACTTGGATATCATATCTCATGCTATAGGAAGGCTCTCAGGTTTGGAAGGGGAAGGAGTTGGATATCACATTTCATGTTAGAGGAAGGATCTCAGGTTTGGTATTAGAGGCCTTGAGATATCACATCTCATGCTATAGGAAGGGTCTCAGGATTGGAATGGGAAGGAGTTGGATATCATATCTCACGCTTTAGGAAGGGTCTCAGGTTTGGTATAAGCATTGAGATAGCACATCTCATGCTATAGGAAGGGTCTCAGGATTGGAATGGGAAAGAGTTGGATATGACATCTCATGTTATAGGAAGGATCTCAGGTTTGGTATTAGAAGCATTGAGACATCACATCTCAGGAAGGGTCTCAGGATTGGAATGGGAAGGAGTTGGATATCACATCTCATGCTATAGGAAGGGTCTCAGATTTGGTATAAGCATTGAGATATCACATCTCTGCTATCGGAACGGTCTCAGGATTGGAATGGCAAGGAGTTGGATATCCCATCTCATGCTATAGGGAGGGTCTCAATTTTGATATTAGAAGCATTGAGATAACAAATCTCATGATATCGGAAGGGTCTCAGGATTGGAATGGGAAGGAGTTGGATATCACATCTCATGCTAAAGGGAGGGTCTCAGGTTTGGAAGGGGAAGGATTTGGAAATCACATCTCATGTTATAGGAAGGATCTCAGGTTTGGTATTAGAAGCATTGAGATATCACATCTCATGCTTTCATAAGGGTCTCAGGATTGGAATGGGAAGGAGTTGGATATCACATCTCATGTTATAGGAAGGATCTCAGGTTTGGTATTAGAAGCATTGAGACATCACATCTCATGCTATAGGAAGGGTCTCAGGATTGGAATGGGAAGGAGTTGGATATCACATCTCATGCTATAGGAAGGGACTCAGATTTGGTATAAGCATTGAGATATCACATCTCATGCTATAGGAAGGGTCTCAGGATTGGAATGGGAAGGAGTTGTATATGACATCTCAGGCCATAGGAAGGGTCTCAGGTTTGGTATAAGCATTGAGATATCACATCTCTGCTATCGGAAGGGTCTCAGGATTCGAATGGGAAGGAATTGGATATCACATCTCATTTTATAGGAAGGATCTCAGGTTTGGTATTAGAAGCATTGAGATATCACATCCCATGCTATAGGAAGGGTCTCAGGATTGGAATGTGAAGGATTTGGATATCACATCTCATGCTAAAGGAAGGGTCTCAGGTTTGGTAGAAGCATTGAGATATCATGTCTCTGCTATCGGAAGGGTCTCAGGATTGGATTGGGAAGGAGTTGGATATCCCTTCTCATGCTATAGGAAGGGTCTCAGGATTTGAATGGCAAAGAGTTGGATATCACATCTCATGCCATAGGAAGGGTCTCAGGTTTGGTATAAGCATTGAGATATCACATCTCTGCTATCGGAAGGGTCTCAGGATTGGATTGGGAAGGAGTTGGATATCCCTTCTCATGCTATAGGAAGTGTCTCAGGTTGGAATGGGAAGGAGTTGGATATCACATCTCATGTTATAGGAAGGATCTCAGGTTTGGTATTAGAAGCATTGAGATATCACATCTCATGCTTTCATAAGGGTCTCAGGATTGGAATGGGAAGGAGTTGGATATCACATCTCATGTTATAGGAAGGATCTCAGGTTTGGTATAAGAAGCATTGAGACATCACATCTCATGCTATAGGAAGGGTCTCAGGATTGGAATGGGAAGGAGTTGGATATCACATCTCATGCTATAGGAAGGGTCTCAGATTTGGTATAAGCATTGAGATATCACATCTCATGCTATAGGAAGGGTCTCAGGATTGGAATGGGAAGGAGTTGTATATGACATCTCAGGCCATAGGAAGGGTCTCAGGTTTGGTATAAGCATTGGGATATCACATCTCTGCTATCGGAAGGATCTCAGGATTGGAATGGGAAGGAATTGGATATCACATCTCATGTTATAGGAAGGATCTCAGGTTTGGTATTAGAAGCATTGAGATATCACATCCCATGCTATAGGAAGGGTATCAGGATTGGAATGTGAAGGATTTGGATATCACATCTCATGCTAAAGGAAGGGTCTCAGGTTTGGTAGAAGCATTGAGATATCACGTCTCTGCTATCGGAAGGGTCTCAGGATTGGATTGGGAAGGAGTTGGATATCCCTTCTCAGGCTATAGGAAGGGTCTCAGGATTTGAATGGCAAAGAGTTGGATATCACATCTCATGCCATAGGAAGGGTCTCAGGTTTGGTATAAGCATTGAGATATCACATCTCTGCTATCGGAAGGGTCTCAGGATTGGATTGGGAAGGAGTTGGATATCCCTTCTCATGCTATAGGAAGTGTCTCAGGTTGGAATGGGAAGGAGTTGGATATCACATCTCATGTTATAGGAAGGGTCTCAGGATTGGAATGGGAAGGATTTGGATATCACATCTCTTGCTATAGGAAGGGTCTCAGGATTGGAATGGGTAGGAGTTGGATATTACTTTCTTGCTATAGGAAGGGTCTCATGTTTGGAATGGGAAGGAGTTGGATATCACATATGCTATAGTTAGTGTCTCAGGTTTGGAACGGGAAGGAGTTGGATATCACATCTCATGTTATAGGAAGGGTCTCAGGTTTGGTATAAGCATTGAGATATCACATCTCTGCTATCGGAAGCGGCTCAGGATTGGAATGGGAAGGAGTTGGATATCCCATCTCATGTTATAGGAAGAGTCTCTGGTTTGGTATTAGAATCATTGAGATATCACATTGCATGCTGTAGGAAGGGTCTAAGGATTGGAATGGGATGGACTTGGATATCAAATCTCATGCTATAGGTAGGCTCTCAGGTTTGGTATAAGCATTGAGATATCACATCTCATGCTATAGGAAGGGTCTCAGGATTGGAATGGGAAGGATTTGGATATCACATCTCATGCTATAGGAAGGGTCTCAGATTTGGTATAAGCATTGAGATATCACATCTCATGCTAAAGGAAGGGTCTCAGGATTGGAATGGGAAGGAGTTGTATATGACATCTCAGGCCATAGGAAGGGTCTCAGGTTTGGTATAAGCATTGAGATATCACATCTCTGCTATCGGAAGGGTCTCAGGATTGGAATGGGAAGGAGTTGGATATCCCATCTCATCTTATAGGAAGGGTCTCAGGTTTGGTATTAGAAGCATAGAGATATCACATCTCATGCTATAGGAAGGGTCTAAGGATTGGAATGGGAAGGACTTGGATGTCACATCTCATGCTATAGGGAGGGTCTCAAGTTTGATATTAGAAGCATTGAGATACCAAATCTCATGATATCGGAAGGGTCTCAGGATTGGAATGGGAAGGAGTTGGATACCACATCTCATGATAAAGGAAGGGTCTAAGGTTTGGAAGGGGAAGGATTTGGATATCACATCTCATGTTATAGGACGGGTCTCAGGTTTGGTATTAGAAGCATTGAGATATCAAGTCTCATGGTATAAGAAGGGTCTCAGAATTGGAATGGGAAGGAGTTGTATATCACACCTCAAGCTATAGGAAGGGTCTCAGGATTGGAATGGGAAGGAGTTTGATATCACATCTCATGCCATAGTATGGGTCTCAGGTTTGTTAGAAGCATTGGGATATCACATCTCATGCTATCGGAAGGGTATCAGTATTGGATTTGGAAGAAGTTGGATATCCCATCTCATGCTATAGGAAGGGTCTCAGGTTGGAATGGGAAGGAGTTGGATATCACATTTCATGTTATAGGAAGGGTCTCAGGATTGAAATGGGAAGGACTTGGATATCATATCTCATGCTATAGGACGGGTCTCAGGTTTGTTATTAGAATCATTGAGATATCATATTGCATGCTGTAGGAAGGGTCTAAGGATTGGAATGGGAAGGACTTGGATATCACATCTCATGCGATAGATAGGCTCTTAGGTTTGGAAAGGAAGGAGTTGGATATCACATTTCATGTTAGAGGAAGGATCTCAGGTTTGGTATTAGAAGCATTGAGATATCACATCTCATGCTATAGTGTGGGATGTATTTACCCATGCGTCCTAGCCCTACCTAAAAACTGTGCAGTACTGACATGAAAACATCATGATGGCCAGAGCTTCCCAGAAAATGCACAGGGAAATGCAGGAAGAATAGGCTGCCACCCATTTTTGCCGATGTTATGGGCACAGAAGGACGCTGCCTAAAACCACCATTGGACTACCCGCACAGTAGTCTGAAACCATTGGGAATGGCAATGCTGATTGCCAAATGCAACCTAGAATTGTGGGGAATTCATTTCTTAAATCCCAAAAATGGGTGCAGTACCAGTACTCACCACTATCCAAAAGCCGGCGTTTTAAAACCACTCTGTTTCCCTGAAGGCAAGTCAAAATGCCTATTTTCAAACATTGCAATATGTGCAAAATATTTACTGAACACCAGCAGACATTTGGCAGAATGGAGTTTTGTGTGCCTACAAAATCTGGGAAATGAAGATCATAAGACAAGGTTTATAACAAGACTGGCTGCGCTGTGGATTTCAGCAGTTTAAGTTGCACTGGATTGAAAGACACTAAAAAAAAAAATCAAAATGTTTAAATTGACTGAGTGACCTACTTTTGAGTGTCACATAGGTTGCAATTGTTTAAATGTCATAGTTTTAAACTTAGAATCAGCATTCTAGCTGCATGTGTAAAATTGCAAGTTAATTTAAAAAGCAACAAATAACATGACAGTAGCTGAAAGTCTGGCTTAAGGAACTTGATTCTGCCTGGCAACTACCCCCATCAGGGGTGAAACTTGAGTCACCAGTGTGTTCCCAGGCCAACCTTCCTTTTGCTGCCCACACTAAGGATATGCCATCTATCTGATAATTGAATTACCTGTGCTCTGCAAGAGAGTGAACAAAGCCCTCTTCACTCAGGCAAAGGTTTTTATTACCGCAGTCGTAAAATGTAGCTTCCTCTTGGCAGGAGCTGGGAGGAGCACTGCCTGTGAGAGCAAGCTGGCGTGGCAGACACTGGAAAGACTGGTTTCTATACCATGTGACCTGGGAAACCACACCCCTTTGGAGCCAGAACATAACTTTAGAAAGATGAATAACTCATAGAGCGGACATGTGAAAATTTTATAAATGATACCATAATTCTTGTGATTTTTCTGCCCACATTTTAAGAGGTTTTTCGACCCGGTGGCATGTTCAGGGGGGTTTTAGCGGAAAAGTGGATATTACTCTAAATGTATGCATGTTAAAAATCTGAAACTTCATCAGTTAATGTCCGTATTCCCTGCACACATGTATGTAAAGTTGGGTCAATGTCAGAAATTGCAAAATCAGTTAAAAAGTGAAATATGTGCCATTTCTGAATGCAAACTCCCAGGAAGAGCAGAGTTTGAACAGGGGATACCTCCTGTAATGCATGATGGGTGCATATGATTTTAAAACAATATGTACCTCTGCAAATATGTATTTGTTTCAAATCTAGATTTGTGTGTAAGTTGACAGGAGGAGTGGACTTTCTGCAGGCTGTAAAATGACATCACTCTGACTCACAGTTCATTCCCCAATCAAATGATAAATGGAAGTTTGACCAATTAGAAGCTGAGAGAGAGGTAGGGTCAGTGATGCTAGAACACACCCACATTCTAAACACATAAAAGCAGACAGACAGGACAGATAGGGACCTTTCCAAATCCATCTGCAGCGGGACGCTCTGCCGGAAAAATCCATACTTTACCTCCATCAAACCTCCAGAGAGCCAAACTAGAGACTTCAATCTATCCAGAACTAAGAGACCAGACCAGAGAGAAAGCAGTGCTGTACCCAGAGAGACCCAGACCAGCAGAGAGAGTGACCAGAGCCCAGTCTAAAACCCTGACCAGATCCGTGATGAGGCCCATTTAATTCAAGAATATAGTGTGAGTACCCAGCAGAACTGTGTAGAACCAATCTCTTAGTTTAAATTCATCTAATTCAATCTATTTAACCTAAGTAGAACTGCCTCCTAACTGTCACCTGTCATTGTAAAGCTGTCACTTGTCATTTTCTAGTCGCAAGCTGCACTTGTCTTTTTGAACTTTAAAATTTCAAATCTGAAAAACGACCTTTATTTAATCGCTCATATCTCCGCGACAGTTTGTGCTAGAGACTTGCAGTAACTTTCATTTTGAAGCTGAGATCCTAGGCTTTCCTAGGACCCCAAAACGATAGAGATAATCCGTGTGGTTCCTCTGTAATAGCGCTCGGCGCATTCGCGAATTTTGCCGCGATTTGCACATTTCTTCACATGTAAAAACTGCTGCTGCTTGCCTTCCATTTGCCAGAAATTCGTTTAACCTGCTAACTATCCCTGCCTCATTGCTAGTGTGAGTCTGGACTAATATTAACTAGATACCACTCACCCTGAACCTCTGAAAGGGAATTAAAAAGCATTTCCAGCATATTTCTCATCCATTGCTAGCACATATCAAGCATTTGGGCCTGTGTTTTCAAAACTCCTATCTGTGTTTTCAACTTCTGTTGTCTAAGCTTGGGGGGGATTGAACTGATTACATTGATCGCATTTCTGAGAACTGTGTGCTTTCCTCCCATTCCCTTGCATTGCATAAAGAGGGGGGGAGTGAATAGCCAGAGAAAAGTGATTACATTGTTTGGTTGAAATCATATTGAGTATTTTCTGTACTGCATTCATTGAATATTGCATCCACCTGAGCTTACATAAAGCATCCTCTACCACATTATACTTTTGTTCCTATTTACCAGTGTGCTACCTTATCCATTTCAGGTCAACTCATTAGTCATTATAAAGAAGTGTGCTAGTGCCAGATTCTCCGTTGTTAATATTTACCATATCAGATTAAGTGTGATATTCAATTATTAATTTATTATAAAGTGTGATATATATATTTTAATTTATCAAATAAACCTTTTAACTTGCAAAACAGAACTACTTCTTGGCTCAGTGGGGTCAGGGGGATTCCAAGAGAGGGGTGTTATATAGGGGTAGTCATCCAGAACGCATGAACTGGACCTAAAGATATATCAATAAGGGTTTTCATTCAGTATTCTAGACTAGGCGTTGACTTAGCTGTAGTGTTGAATTGAATCCTCTTACAATAGGAAGGGTCTCAGGATTGGAATGGGAAGTAGTTGGATATCACATCTCATGCTATAGGAAGGGTCTCAGGTTTGGTATAAGCATTGAGATATCACATCTCATGCTATAGGACGGGTCTCAGGATTGGAATGGAAGGAGTTGGATATCACATCTCATGTTATAGGAAGGATCTCAGGTTTGGTATTAGAAGCATTGAGACATCACATCTCATGCTATAGGAAGGGTCTCAGGGTTGGAATGGGAAGGAGTTGGATATCACATCTCATCCAATAGGAAGGGTCTCAGGTTTGGAATGGGAAGGAATTGGATATCACATCTCATGTTATAGGAAGGGTCTCAGGATTTGAATGGGAAGGAGTTGGATATCACATCTCATGTTATAGGAAGGGTCTCAGGATTGGAATGGGAAGGATTTGGATATCACATCTCATGTTATAGGAAGGGTCTCAGGATTGGAATGGGAAGGATTTGGATATCACATCTCTTGCTATAGGAAGGGTCTCAGGATTGGAATGGGTAGGAGTTGGATATTCCTTTCTTGCTATAGGAAGGGTCTCATGTTTGGAATGGGAAGCAGTTGGATATCACATATGCTATAGTTAGTGTCTCAGGTTTGGAACGGGAAGGAGTTGGATATCACATCTCATGTTATAGGAAGGGTCTCAGGTTTGGTATAAGCATTGAGATATCACATCTCTGCTATCGGAAGCGGCTCAGGATTGGAATGGGAAGGAGTTGGATATCCCATCTCATGTTATAGGAAGAGTCTCTGGTTTGGTATTAGAATCATTGAGATATCACATCACATGCTGTAGGAAGGGTCTAAGGATTGGAATGGGATGGACTTGGATATCACATCTCATGCTATAGGTAGGCTCTCAGGTTTGGTATAAGCATTGAGATATCACATCTCATGCTATAGGAAGGGTCTCAGGATTGGAATGGGAAGGAATTGGATATCACATCTCATGCTATAGGAAGGGTCTCAGATTTGGTATAAGCATTGAGATATCACATCTCATGCTAAAGAAAGGGTCTCAGGATTGGAATGGGAAGGAGTTGTATATGACATCTCAGGCCATAGGAAGGGTCTCAGGTTTGGTATAAGCATTGAGATATCACATCTCTGCTATCGGAAGGGTCTCAGGATTGGAACGGGAAGGAGTTGGATATCCCATCTCATGTTATAGGAAGGGTCTCAGGATTGGAATGGGAAGGACTTGGATATCATATCTCATGCTATAGGAAGGCTCTCAGGTTTGGAAGGGGAAGGAGTTGGATATCACATTTCATGTTAGAGGAAGGATCTCAGGTTTGGTATTAGAGGCCTTGAGATATCACATCTCATGCTATAGGAAGGGTCTCAGGATTGGAATGGGAAGGAGTTGGATATCATATCTCACGCTTTAGGAAGGGTCTCAGGTTTGGTATAAGCATTGAGATAGCACATCTCATGCTATAGGAAGGGTCTCAGGATTGGAATGGGAAAGAGTTGGATATCACATCTCATGTTATAGGAAGGATCTCAGGTTTGGTATTAGAAGCATTGAGACATCACATCTCATGCTATATGAAGGGTCTCAGGATTGGAAAGGGAAGGAGTTGGATATCACATCTCATGCTATAGGAAGGGTCTCAGATTTGGTATAAGCATTGAGATATCACATCTCTGCTATCGGAACGGTCTCAGGATTGGAATGGCAAGGAGTTGGATATCCCATCTCATGCTATAGGGAGGGTCTCAATTTTGATATTAGAAGCATTGAGATAACAAATCTCATGATATCGGAAGGGTCTCAGGATTGGAATGGGAAGGAGTTGGATATCACATCTCATGATAAAGGAAGGGTCTAAGGTTTGGAAGGGGAAAGATTTGGATATCACATCTCATGTTATAGGACGGGTCTCAGGTTTGGTATTAGAAGCATTGAGATATCAAGTCTCATGGTATAGGAAGGGTCTCAGAATTGGAATGGGAAGGAGTTGGATATCATATCTCAAGCTATAGGAAGAGTCTCAGGATTGCAATGGGAAGGAGTTTGATATCACATCTCATGCCATAGTATGGTTCTCAGGTTTGATAGAAGCATTGGGATATCACATCTCATGCTATTGGAAGGGTATCAGTATTGGATTTGGAAGGAGTTGGATATCCCATCTCATGCTATAGGAAGGGTCTCAGGTTGGAATGGGAAGGAGTTGGATATCACATGTCATGTTATAGGAAGGGTCTCAGGATTGGAATGGGAAGGACTTGGATATCATATCTCATGCTATAGGAAGGCTCTCAGGTTTGGAAGGAGAAGGAGTTGGATATCACATTTCATGTTAGAGGAAGGATCTCAGGTTTGGTATTAGAGGCCTTGAGATATCACATCTCATGCTATAGGAAGGGTCTCAGGTTGGAATGGGAAGGAGTTGGATATCACATTTCATGTTATAGGAAGGGTCTCAGGATTGGAATGGGAAGGAGTTGGATATCACATCTCAAGCTTTAGGAAGGGTCTCAGGTTTGGTATAAGCATTGAGATAGCACATCTCATGCTATAGGAAGGGTCTCAGGATTGGAATGGGAAGGAGTTGGATATCACATATGCTATAGGAAGGGTCTCAGGTTTGGAACGGGAAGGAGTTGGATATCACATCTCATGTTATAGGAAGGGTCTCAGGATTGGTATAAGCATTGAGATATCACATCTCTGCTATCGGAAGTGTCTCAGGATTGGAATGGGAAGGTGTTGGATATCCCATCTCGTGTTATAGGACGGGTCTCAGGTTTGTTATTAGAATCATTGAGATATCATACTGCATGATGTAGGAAGGGTCTAAGGATTGGAATGGGAAGGAGTTGGATATCCCATCTCATGTTATAGGAAGAGTCTCAAGTTTGGTATTAGAAGCATTTAGATATCACATCTCATGCTATAGGAAGTGTCTCAGGATTGGAATGGGAAGGAGTTGGATATCACATTTCATGTTAGAGGAAGGATCTCAGGTTTGGTATTAGAGGCATTGAGATATCACATCTCATGCTATAGGAAGGGTCTCAGGATTGGAATGGGAAGGAGTTGGATATCACATCTCATGCTATAGGAAGGGTCTCAGGTTTGGTATAAGCATTGAGATATCACATCTCATGCTATAGGAAGGGTCTCAGGATTGGAATGGGAAGGAGTTGGATATCACATCTCATGTTATAGGAAGGATCTCAGGTTTGGTATTAGAAGCATTGAGACATCACATCTCATGCTATCGGAAGGGTCTCAGGATTGGAATGGGAAGGACTTGGATATCACATCTCATGCTATAGGGAGGGTCTCAAGTTTGATATTAGAAGCATTGAGATATCATATCTCATGCTATAGGAAGTGTCTCAGGATTGGAATGGGAAGGAGTTGGATATCACATCTCATGTTATAGGAAGGATCTCAGGTTTGGTATAAGCATTGAGATATCACATCTCTACTATCGGAAGGGTCTCAGGATTGGAATGGGAAGGTGTTGGATATTCCCATCTCATGCTATAGGAAGTGTCTCAGGATTGGAATGGGAAGGAGTTGGATATCACATTTCATGTTAGAGGAAGGATCTCAGGTTTGGTATTAGAGGCATTGAGATATCACATCTCATGCTATAGGAAGGGTCTCAGGATTGGAATGGGAAGGAGTTGGATATCACATCTCATGCTATAGGAAGGGTCTCAGGTTTGGTATAAGCATTGAGATATCACATCTCATGCTATAGGAAGGGTCTCAGGATTGGAATGGGAAGGAGTTGGATATCACATCTCATGTTATAGGAAGGATCTCAGGTTTGGTATTAGAAGCATTGAGACATCACATCTCATGCTATCGGAAGGGTCTCAGGATTGGAATGGGAAGGAGTTGGATATCACATCTCATGCTATAGGAAGGGTCTCAGGTTTGGTATAAGCAGTGAGATATCACATCTCATGCTATAGGAAGTGTCTCAGGATTGGAATGGGAAGGAGTTGGATATCACATCTCATGTTATAGGAAGGATCTCAGGTTTGGTATAAGCATTGAGATATCACATCTCTACTATCGGAAGGGTCTCAGGATTGGAATGGGAAGGAGTTGGATATTCCCATCTCATGTTATAGGAAGGGTCTCAGGTTTGGTATTAGAAGCATTGAGATATCACATCTCATGCTATAGGAAGGGTCTCAGGATTGGAATGGGAAGGACTTGGATATCACATCTCATGCTATAAGGAGGGTCTCAAGTTTGATATTAGAAGCATTGAGATATCACATCTCATGATATCGGAAGGGTCTCAGGGATGGAATGGGAAGGAGTTGGATATCACATCTCATGATAAAGGAAGTGTCTAAGGTTTAGAAGGGGAAGGAGTTTGATATCACATCTCATGCCATAGTATGGGTCTCAGGTTTGGTAGAAGCATTGGGATATCACATCTCATGCTATCGGAAGGGTATCAGGATTGGATTTGGAAGGAGATGGATATCCCATCTCATGCTATAGGAAGGTTCTCAGGTTGGAATGGGAAGGAGTTGGATATCACATCTCATGTTATAGGAAGGGTCTCAGGATTGGAATTAGAAGGACTTGGATATCACATCTCATGCTATAGGAAGGCTCTCAGGTTTGGAAGGGGAAAGAGTTGGATATCACATTTCATGTTAGAGGTAGGATCTCAGGTTTGGTATTAGAAGCATTGAGACATCACATCTCATGTTATAGGAAGGGTCTCAGGATTGGAATGGGAAGAAGTTGGATATCACATCTCTTGCTATAGGAAGGGTCTCAGATTTGGTATAAGCATTGAGATATCACATCTCATGCTATAGGAAGGGTCTCAGGATTGGAATGGGAAGGAGTTGTATATGACATCTCATGCCATAGGAAGGGTCTCAGGTTTGGTATAAGCATTGAGATATCACATCACATGCTATAGGAAGGGTCTCAGGATTGGAATGGGAAGGACTTGGATATCACATCTCATGCTATAGGCAGGGTCTCAGGTTTGGAAAGGGAATGAGATGGATATCACATTTCATGTTAGAGGTAGGATCTCAGGTTTGGTATTAGAGGCATTGAGATATCACATCTCATGCTATCAGAAGGGTCTCAGGATTGGAATGGGAAGGAGTTGGATATCACATCTCATGCTAAAGGGAGGGTCTCAGGTTTGGAAGGGGAAGGATTTGGAAATCACATCTCATGTTATAGGAAGGATCTCAGGTTTGGTATTAGAAGCATTGAGATATCACATCTCATGCTATCATAAGGGTCTCAGGATTGGAATGGGAAGGAGTTGGATATCACATCTCATGTTATAGGAAGGATCTCAGGTTTGGTATTAGAAGCATTGAGACATCACATCTCATACTATAGGAAGGGTCTGAGGATTGGAATGGGAAGGAGTTGGATATCACATCTCATGCTATGGGAAGGGTCTCAGGTTTGGTATAAGCAGTGAGATATCACATCTCATGCTATAGGAAGTGTCTCAGGATTGGAATGGGAAGGAGTTGGATATCACATCTCATGTTATAGGAAGGATCTCAGGTTTGGTATAAGCAGTGAGATATCACATCTCATGCTATAGGAAGGGTCTCAGGATTGGAATGGGAAGGAGTTGGATATCACATCTCATGCTATAGGAAGGGTCTCAGATTTGGTATAAGCATTGAGATATCACATCTCATGCTATAGGAAGGGTTTGGTATTAGAAGCATTGAGATATCACATCTCATGCTATCAGAAGGGTCTCAGGATTGGAATGGGAAGGAGTTGGATATCACATCTCATGCTAAAGGGAGGGTCTCAGGTTTGGAAGGGGAAAGATTTGGATATCACATCTCATGTTATCGGAAGGATCTCACGTTTGGTATTAGAAGTATTGAGATATCATATCTCATGCTATAGGAAGGGTCTCAGGATTGGAATGGGAAGGAGTTGGATATCACATCTCATGCTATAGGAAGTGTCTCAGGATTGTAATGGGAAGGACTTGGATATCACATCTCATGCTATAGGTAGGGTCTCAAGTTTGATATTAGAAGCATTGAGATATCACATCTCATACTATAGGAAGGGTCTGAGGATTGGAATGGGAAGGAGTTGGATATCACATCTCATGCTATGGGAAGGGTCTCAGGTTTGGTATAAGCAGTGAGATATCACATCTCATGCTATAGGAAGTGTCTCAGGATTGGAATGGGAAGGAGTTGGATATCACATCTCATGTTATAGGAAGGATCTCAGGTTTGGTATAAGCATTGAGATATCACATCTCTGCTATCGGAAGGGTCTCAGGATTGGAATGGGAAGGAGTTGGACATTCCCATCTCATGTTATAGGAAGGGTCTCAGGTTTGGTATTAGAAGCATTGAGATATCACATCTCATGCTATAGGAAGGGTCTCAGGATTGGAATGGGAAGGACTTGGATATCACATCTCATGCTATAGGGAGGGTCTCAAGTTTGATATTAGAAGCTTTGAGATATCACATCTCATGATATCGGAAGGGTCTCAGGATTGGAATGGGAAGGAGTTGGATATCACATCTCATGATAAAGGAAGGGTCTAAGGTTTGGAAGGGGAAGGATTTGGATATCACATCTCATGTTATATTACGGGTCTCACGTTTGTATTAGAAGCATTGAGATATCAAGTCTCATAGTATAGGAAGGGTCTCAGAATTGGAATGGGAAGGAGTTGGATATCACATCTCAAGTTATAGGAAGGGTCTCAGGATTGGAATGGGAAGGACTTGGATATCACATCTCATGCTATAGGAAGGCTCTCAGGTTTGGAAGGGGAAAGAGTTGGATATCACATTTCATGTTAGAGGTAGGATCTCAGGTTTGGTATTAGAGGCATTGAGATATCACATCTCATGCTATCAGAAGGGTCTCAGGAATGGAATGGGAAGGAGTTGGATATCACATCTCATGCTAAAGGGAGGGTCTCAGGTTTGGAAGGGGAAGGATTTGGATATCACATCTCATGTTATAGGAAGGATCTCAGGTTTGGTATTAGAAGCATTGAGATATCACATCTCATGCTATCGGAAGGATCTCAGGTTTGGTATTAGAAGCATTGAGGTATCACATCTCATGCTATCAGAAGAGTCTCAGGATTGGAATAGGAAGGAGTTGGATATCACATCTCATGCTAAAGGGAGGGTCTCAGGATTGGAAGGGGAAGGATTTGGATATCACATCTCATGTTATCGGAAGGATCGCACGTTTGGTATTAGAAGTATTGAGATATCATATCTCATGCTATAGGAAGGGTCTCAGGATTGGAATGGGAAGGAGTTGGATATCACATCTCATGCTATAGGGAGGGTCTCAGGATTGGAATGGGAAGGACTTAGATATCACATATCATGCTATAGGGAGGGTCTCAGTTTTGATATTAGAAGCATTGAGATATCACATCTCATGCTATAGGAAGTGTCTCAGGATTGGAATGGGAAGGTGCTGGATATCACATCTCATGCTAAAGGAAGGGTCTCAGGTTTGGAACGGGAAGGATTTGGATATCATATCTCATGTTATAGGAAGGGTCTCAGGTTTGGTATAAGCATTGAGATATCACATCTCTGCTATCGGAAGTGTCTCAGGATTGGAATGGGAAGGAGTTGGATATCCCATCTCATGTTATAGGACGGGTCTCAGGTTTGTTATTAGAATCATTGAGATATCATATTGCATGCTGTAGGAAGGGTCTAAGGGTTGGAATGGGAAGGAGTTGGATATCCCATCTCATGTTATAGGACGGGTCTCAGGTTTGTTATTAGAATCATTGAGATATCACATCTCATGCTATAGGAAGGGTCTCAGGATTGGAATGGGAAGCAGTTGGATATCACATCTCATGCTATAGGAAGGGTCTCAGGTTTGGTATAAGCATTGAGATATCACATCTCATGCTATAGGACGGGTCTCAGGATTGGAATGGAAGGAGTTGGATATCACATCTCATGCTATAGGAAGGGTCTCAGATTTGGTATAAGCATTGAGATATCACATCTCATGCTAAAGAAAGGGTCTCAGGATTGGAATGGGAAGGAGTTGTATATGACATCTCAGGCCATAGGAAGGGTCTCAGGTTTGGTATAAGCATTGAGATATCACATCTCTGCTATCGGAAGGGTCTCAGGATTGGAACGGGAAGGAGTTGGATATCCCATCTCATGTTATAGGAATGGTCTCAGGTTTGGTATTAGAAACATAGAGATATCACATCTCATGCTATAGGAAGGGTCTCAGGATTGGAATGGGAAGGACTTGGATGTCACATCTCATGCTATAGGGAGGGTCTCAAGTTTGATATTAGAAGCATTGAGATAACAAATCTCATGATATCGGAAGGGTCTCAGGATTGGAATGGGAAGGAGTTGGATATCACATTTCATGATAAAGGAAGGGTCTAAGGTTTGGAAGGGGAAGGATTTGGATATCACATCTCATGTTATAGGACGGGTCTCAGGTTTGGTATTAGAAGCATTGAGATATCAAGTCTCATGGTATAAGAAGGGTCTCAGAATTGGAATGGGAAGGAGTTGGGTATCACACCTCAAGCTATAGGAAGAGTCTCAGGATTGGAATGGGAAGGAGTTTGATATCACATCTCATGCCATAGTATGGGTCTCAGGTTTGGTAGAAGCATTGGGATATCACATCTCATGCTATCGGAAGGGTATCAGTATTGGATTTGGAAGAAGTTGGATATCCCATCTCATGCTATAGGAAGGGTCTCAGGTTGGAATGGGAAGGAGTTGGATATCACATTTCATGTTATAGGAAGGGTCTCAGGATTGGAATGGGAAGGACTTGGATATCATATCTCATGCTATAGGAAGGCTCTCAGGTTTGGAAGGGGAAGGAGTTGGATATCACATTTCATGTTAGAGGAAGGATCTCAGGTTTGGTATTAGAGGCCTTGAGATATCACATCTCATGCTATAGGAAGGGTCTCAGGATTGGAATGGGAAGGAGTTGGATATCATATCTCACGCTTTAGGAAGGGTCTCAGGTTTGGTATAAGCATTGAGATAGCACATCTCATGCTATAGGAAGGGTCTCAGGATTGGAATGGGAAAGAGTTGGATATCACATCTCATGTTATAGGAAGGATCTCAGGTTTGGTATTAGAAGCATTGAGACATCACATCTCATGCTATATGAAGGGTCTCAGGATTGGAAAGGGAAGGAGTTGGATATCACATCTCATGCTATAGGAAGGGTCTCAGATTTGGTATAAGCATTGAGATATCACATCTCTGCTATCGGAACGGTCTCAGGATTGGAATGGCAAGGAGTTGGATATCCCATCTCATGTTATAGGAAGGATCTCAGGTTTGGTATTAGAAGCATTGAGACATCACATCTCATGCTATAGGAAGGGTCTCAGGGTTGGAATGGGAAGGAGTTGGATATCACATCGCATCCAATAGGAAGGGTCTCAGGTTTGGAATGGGAAAGAATTGGATATCACATCTCATGTTATAGGAAGGATCTCAGGTTTGGTATTAGAAGCATTGAGATATCACGTCTCTGCTATCGGAAGGGTCTCAGGATTGGATTGGGAAGGAGTTGGATATCACATCTCATGCCATAGGAAGGGTCTCAGGTTTGGTATAAGCATTGAGATATCACATCTCTGCTATCGGAAGGGTCTCAGGATTGGATTGGGAAGGAGTTAGATATCCCTTCTCATGCTATAGGAAGTGTCTCAGGTTGGAATGGGAAGGAGTTGGATATCACATCTCATGTTATAGGAAGGGTCTCAGGATTGGAATGGGAAGGATTTGGATATCACATCTCTTGCTATAGGAAGGGTCTCAGGATTGGAATGGGTAGGAGTTGGATATTACTTTCTTGCTATAGGAAGTGTCTCATGTTTGGAATGGGAAGGAGTTGGATATCACATATGCTATAGTTAGTGTCTCAGGTTTGGAACGGGAAGGAGTTGGATATCACATCTCATGTTATAGGAAGGGTCTCAGGTTTGGTATAAGCATTGAGATATCACATCTCTGCTATCGGAAGCGGCTCAGGATTGGAATGGGAAGGAGTTGGATATCCCATCTCATGTTATAGGAAGAGTCTCTGGTTTGGTATTAGAATCATTGAGATATCACATTGCATGCTGTAGGAAGGGTCTAAGGATTGGAATGGGATGGACTTGGATATCACATCTCATGCTATAGGTAGGCTCTCAGGTTTGGTATAAGCATTGAGATATCACATCTCATGCTATAGGAAGGGTCTCAGGATTGGAATGGGAAGGAATTGGATATCACATCTCATGCTATAGGAAGGGTCTCAGATTTGGTATAAGCATTGAGATATCACATCTCATGCTAAAGGAAGGGTCTCAGGATTGGAATGGGAAGGAGTTGTATATGACATCTCAGGCCATAGGAAGGTTCTCAGGTTTGGTATAAGCATTGCGATATCACATCTCTGCTATCGGAAGGGTCTCAGGATTGGAATGGGAAGGAGTTGGATTTCCCATCTCATGTTATAGGAAGGGTCTCAGGTTTGGTATTAGAAGCATAGAGATATCACATCTCATGCTATAGGAAGGGTCTCAGGATTTGAATGGCAAGGAGTTGGATATCACATCTCATGCCATAGGAAGGGTCTCAGGTTTGGTATAAGCATTCAGATATCACATCTCTGCTATCGGAAGGGTCTCAGGATTGGATTGGGAAGGAGTTAGATATCCCTTCTCATGCTATAGGAAGTGTCTCAGGTTGGAATGGGAAGGAGTTGGATATCACATCTCATGTTATAGGAAGGGTCTCAGGATTGGAATGGGAAGGACTTGGATGTCACATCTCATGCTATAGGGAGGGTCTCAAGTTTGATATTAGAAGCATTGAGATAACAAATCTCATGATATCGGAAGGGTCTCAGGATTGGAATGGGAAGGAGTTGGATATCACATCTCATGATAAAGGAAGGGTCTAAGGTTTGGAAGGGGAAGGATTTGGATATCACATCTCATGTTATAGGACGGGTCTCAGGTTTGGTATTAGAAGCATTGAGATATCAAGTCTCATGGTATAAGAAGGGTCTCAGAATTGGAATGGGAAGGAGTTGGATATCACACCTCAAGCTATAGGAAGGGTCTCAGGATTGGAATGGGAAGGACTTGGATATCACATCTCATGCTATAGGGAGGGTCTCAAGTTTGATATTAGAAGCTTTGAGATATCACATCTCATGATATCGGAAGGGTCTCAGGATTGGAAGGGGAAATAGTTGGATATCACATTTCATGTTAGAGGTAGGATCTCAGGTTTGGTATTAGAGGCATTGAGATATCACATCTCATGCTATCAGAAGGGTCTCAGGAATGGAATTGGATATCACATCTCATGCTAAAGGGAGGGTCTCAGGTTTGGAAGGGGAAGGATTTGGATATCACATCTCATGTTATAGGAAGGATCTCAGGTTTGGTATTAGAAGCATTGAGATATCACATCTCATGCTATCGGAAGGATCTCAGGTTTGGTATTAGAAGCATTGAGATATCACATCTCATGCTATCAGAAGAGTCTCAGGATTGGAATAGGAAGGAGTTGGATATCACATCTCATGCTATAGGGAGGGTCTCAGGATTGGAATGGGAAGGACTTAGATATCACATATCATGCTATAGGGAGGGTCTCAGTTTTGATATTAGAAGCATTGAGATATCACATCTCATGCTATAGGAAGTGTCTCAGGATTGGAATGGGAAGGTGCTGGATATCACATCTCATGCTAAAGGAAGGGTCTCAGGTTTGGAACGGGAAGGTTTTGGATATCACATCTCATGTTATAGGAAGGGTCTCAGGTTTGGTATAAGCATTGAGATATCACATCTCTGCTATCGGAAGTGTCTCAGGATTGGAATGGGAAGGAGTTGGATATCCCATCTCATGTTATAGGACGGGTCTCAGGTTTGTTATTAGAATCATTGAGATATCATATTGCATGCTGTAGGAAGGGTCTAAGGGTTGGAATGGGAAGGACTTGGATATCACATCTCATGCTATAGATAGGCTCTTAGGTTTGGAAAGGGAAGGAGTTGGATATCACATTTCATGTTAGAGGAAGGATCTCAGGTTTGGTATTAGAAGCATTGAGATATCACATCTCATGCTATAGGAAGGGTCTCAGGATTGGAATGGGAAGCAGTTGGATATCACATCTCATGCTATAGGAAGGGTCTCAGGTTTGGTATAAGCATTGAGATATCACATCTCATGCTATAGGACGGGTCTCAGGATTGGAATGGAAGGAGTTGGATATCACATCTCATGTTATAGGAAGGATCTCAGGTTTGGTATTAGAAGCATTGAGACATCACATCTCATGCTATAGGAAGGGTCTCAGGGTTGGAATGGGAAGGAGTTGGATATCACATCTCATCCAATAGGAAGGGTCTCAGGTTTGGAATGGGAAGGAATTGGATATCACATCTCATGTTATAGGAAGGATCTCAGGTTTGGTATTAGAAGCATTGAGATATCACATCTCATGCTATAGGAAGGGTCTCAGGATTGGAATGTGAAGGATTTGGATATCACATCTCATGCTAAAGGAAGGGTCTCAGGTTTGGTAGAAGCATTGAGATATCACGTCTCTGCTATCGGAAGGGTCTCAGGATTGGATTGGGAAGGAGTTGGATATCACATCTCATGCCATAGGAAGGGTCTCAGGTTTGGTATAAGCATTGAGATATCACATCTCTGCTATCGGAAAGGTCTCAGGATTGGATTGGGAAGGAGTTGGATATCCCTTCTTATGCTATAGGAAGTGTCTCAGGTTGGAATGGGAAGGAGTTGGATATCACATCTCATGTTATAGGAAGGGTCTCAGGATTGGAATGGGAAGGATTTGGATATCACATCTCTTGCTATAGGAAGGGTCTCAGGATTGGAATGGGTAGGAGTTGGATATTACTTTCTTGCTATAGGAAGGGTCTCATGTTTGGAATGGGAAGGAGTTGGATATCACATATGCTATAGTTAGTGTCTCAGGTTTGGAACGGGAAGGAGTTGGATATCACATCTCATGTTATAGGAAGGGTCTCAGGTTTGGTATAAGCATTGAGATATCACATCTCTGCTATCGGAAGCGGCTCAGGATTGGAATGCGAAGGAGTTGGATATCCCATCTCATGTTATAGGAAGAGTCTCTGGTTTGGTAGAATCATTGAGATATCACATCGCATGCTGTAGGAAGGGTCAAAGGATTGGAATGGGATGGACTTGGATATCACATCTCATGCTATAGGTAGGCTCTCAGGTTTGGTATAAGCATTGAGATATCACATCTCATGCTATAGGAAGGGTCTCAGGATTGGAATGGGAAGGAATTGGATATCACATCTCATGCTATAGGAAGGGTCTCAGATTTGGTATAAGCATTGAGATATCACATCTCATGCTAAAGGAAGGGTCTCAGGATTGGAATGTGAAGGATTTGGATATCACATCTCATGCTAAAGGAAGGGTCTCAGGTTTGGTAGAAGCATTGAGATATCACGTCGCTCCTATCGGAAGGGTCTCAGGATTGGATTGGGAAGGAGTTGGATATCCCTTCTCATGCTATAGGAAGGGTCTCAGGATTTGAATGGCAAGGAGTTGGATATCACATCTCATGCCATAGGAAGGGTCTCAGGTTTGGTATAAGCATTGAGATATCACATCTCTGCTATCGGAAGGGTCTCAGGATTTGATTGGGAAGGAGTTGAATATCCCTTCTCATGCTATAGGAAGTGTCTCAGGTTGGAATGGGAAGGAGTTGGATATCACATCTCATGTTATAGGAAGGGTCTCAGGATTGGAATGGGAAGGATTTGGATATCACATCTCTTGCTATAGGAAGGGTCTCAGGATTGGAATGGGTAGGAGTTGGATATTACTTTCTTGCTATAGGAACGGTCTCATGTTTGGAATGGGAAGGAGTTGGATATCACATATGCTATAGTTAGTGTCTCAGGTTTGGAACGGGAAGGAGTTGGATATCACATCTCATGTTATAGGAAGGGTCTCAGGTTTGGTATAAGCATTGAGATATCACATCTCTGCTATCGGAAGCGGCTCAGGATTGGAATGGGAAGGAGTTGGATATCCCATCTCATGTTATAGGAAGAGTCTCTGGTTTGGTATTAGAATCATTGAGATATCACATCGCATGCTGTAGGAAGGGTCTAAGGATTGGAATGGGATGGACTTGGATATCACATCTCATGTTATAGGTAGGCTCTCAGGTTTGGTATAAGCATTGAGATATCACATCTCATGCTATAGGAAGGGTCTCAGGATTGGAATGGGAAGGAATTGGATATCACATCTCATGCTATAGGAAGGGTCTCAGATTTGGTATAAGCATTGAGATATCACATCTCATGCTAAAGGAAGGGTCTCAGGATTGGAATGGGAAGGAGTTGTATATGACATCTCAGGCCATAGGAAGGTTCTCAGGTTTGGTATAAGCATTGAGATATCACATCTCTGCTATCGGAAAGGTCTCAGGATTGGAATGGGAAGGAGTTGGATATCCCATCTCATGTTATAGGAAGGGTCTCAGGTTTGGTATTAGAAGCATAGAGATATCACATCTCATGCTATAGGAAGGGTCTCAGGATTGGAATGGGAAGGACCTGGATATCACATCTCATGCTATAGATAGGCTCTCAGGTTTGGAAAGGGAAGGAGTTGGATATCACATCTCATGTTATAGGATGCATCTCAGGTTTGGTATTAGAAGTATTGAGATATCACATCTCATGTTATCGGAAGGATCTCAGGCTTGGTATTAGAAGTATTGAGATATCACATCTCATGCTATAGGAAGGGTCTCAGGATTGGAATGGGAAGGAGTTGGATATCACATCTCATGCTAAAGGAAGGGTCTCAGGTTTGGTAGAAGCATTGAGATATCACATCTCATGCTATAGGAAGGGTCTCAGGATTGGAATGGGAAGGACTTAGATATCACATATCATGCTATAGGGAGGGTCTCAGTTTTGATATTAGAAGCATTGAGATATCACATCTCATGCTATCGGAAGTGTCTCAGGATTGGAATGGGAAGGAGCTGGATATCACATCTCATGCTAAAGGAAGGGTCTCAGGTTTGGAACGGGAAGGAGTTGGATATCACATCTCATGTTATAGGAAGGGTCTCAGGTTTGGTATAAACATTGAGATATCACATCTCTGCTATCGGAAGTGTCTCAGGATTGGAATGGGAAGGAGTTGGATATCCCATCTCATGTTATAGGACGGGTCTCAGGTTTGTTATTAGAATCATTGAGATATCATATTGCATGCTGTAGGAAGGGTCTAAGGGTTGGAATGTGAAGGACTTGGATATCACATCTCATGCTATAGATAGGCTCTTAGGTTTGGAAAGGGAAGGAGTTGGATATCACATTTCATGTTAGAGGAAGAATCTCAGGTTTGGTATTAGAAGCATTGAGATATCACATCTCATGCTAGTGGAAGGGTTTCAGGATTGGAATGGGGAGGAGTTGGATATCACATCTCATGCTATAGGAAGGGTCTCAGGTTTGGTATAAGCATTGAGATATCACATCTCATGCTATAGGACGGGTCTCAGGATTGGAATGGAAGGAGTTGGATATCACATCTCATGTTATAGGAAGGATCTCAGGTTTGGTATTAGAAGCATTGAGACATCACATCTCATGCTATAGGAAGGGTCTCAGGGTTGGAATGGGAAGGAGTTGGATATCACATCTCATCCAATAGGAAGGGTCTCAGGTTTGGAATGGGAAGGAATTGGATATCACATCTCATGTTATAGGAAGGATCTCAGGTTTGGTATTAGAAGCATTGAGATATCACATCTCATGCTATAGGAAGGGTCTCAGGATTGGAATGTGAAGGAAATGGATATCACATCTCATGCTAAAGGAAGGGTCTCAGGTTTGGTAGAAGCATTGAGATATCACGTCTCTGCTATCGGAAGGGTCTCAGGATTGGATTGGGAAGGAGTTGGATATCCCTTTTCATGCTATAGGAAGGGTCTCAGGATTTGAATGGCAAGGAGTTGGATATCACATCTCATGCCATAGGAAGGGTCTCAGGTTTGGTATAAGCATTGAGATATCACATCTCTGCTATCGGAAGGGTCTCAGGATTGGATTGGGAAGGAGTTGGATATCCCTTCTCATGCTATAGGAAGTGTCTCAGGTTGGAATGGGAAGGAGTTGGATATCACATCTCATGTTATAGGAAGGGTCTCAGGATTCGAATGGGAAGGAGTTGGATACCACATCTCATGATAAAGGAAGGGTCTAAGGTTTGGAAGGGGAAGGATTTGGATATCACATCTCATGTTATAGGACGGTCTCAGGTTTGGTATTAGAAGCATTGAGATATCAAGTCTCATGGTATAAGAAGGGTCTCAGAATTGGAATGGGAAGGAGTTGGATATCACACCTCAAGCTATAGGAAGAGTCTCAGGATTGGAATGGGAAGGAGTTTGATATCATATCTCATGCCATAGTATGGGTCTCAGGTTTGGTAGAAGCATTGGGATATCACATCTCATGCTATCGGAAGGGTATCAGTATTGGATTTGGACGAAGTTGGATATCCCATCTCATGCTATAGGAAGGGTCTCAGGTTGGAATGGGAAGGAGTTGGATATCACATTTCATGTTATAGGAAGGGTCTCAGGATTGGAATGGGAAGGACTTGGATATCATATCTCATGCTATAGGACGGGTCTCAGGTTTGTTATTAGAATCATTGAGATATCATATTGCATGCTGTAGGAAGGGTCTAAGGATTGGAATGGGAAGGACTTGGATATCCCATCTCATGCTATAGGTAGGCTCTCAGGTTTGGAAAGGGAAGGAGTTCGATATCACATTTCATGTTAGAGGAAGGATCTCAGGTTTGGTATTAGAAGCATTGAGATATCACATCTCATGCTATAGGAAGGGTCTCAGGATTGGAATGGGAAGTAGTTGGATATCACATCTCATGCTATAGGAAGGGTCTCAGGTTTGGTATAAGCATTGAGATATCACATCTCATGCTATAGGACGGGTCTCAGGATTGGAATGGAAGGAGTTGGATATCACATCTCATGTTATAGGAAGGATCTCAGGTTTGGTATTAGAAGCATTGAGACATCACATCTCATGCTATAGGAAGGGTCTCAGGGTTGGAATGGGAAGGAGTTGGATATCACATCTCATCCAATAGGAAGGGTCTCAGGTTTGGAATGGGAAGGAATTGGATATCACATCTCATGTTATAGGAAGGATCTCAGGTTTGGTATTAGAAGCATTGAGATATCACATCTCATGCTATATGAAGGGTCTCAGGATTGGAATGTGAAGGATTTGGATATCACATCTCATGCTAAAGGAAGGGTCTCAGGTTTGGTAGAAGCATTGAGATATCACGTCTCTGCTATCGGAAGGGTCTCAATACTTCTAATACCAAACCTGAGATCCTTCCGATAACATGAGATGTGATATCTCAATACTTCTAATACCAAACCTGAGATCCATCCTATAACATGAGATGTGATATCCAACTCCTTCCCTTTCCAAACCTAAGAGCCTATCTATAGCATGAGATGTGATATCCAGGTCCTTCCCATTCCAATCCTTAGACCCTTCCTACAGCATGCAATATGATATCTCAATGATTCTAATAACAAACCTGAGACCCGTCCTATTGCATGAGATATGATATCCAAGTACTTCCCAATCCAATCCTGAGACCCTTCCTATAACATGAAATGTGATATCCAACTCCTTCCCATTCCAACCTGAGACCCTTCCTATAGCATGAGATGGGATATCCAACTTCTTCCAAATCCAATACTGATACCCTTCCGATAGCATGAGATGTGATATCCCAATGCTTCTACCAAACCTGAGACCCATACTCTGGCATGAGATGTGATATCAAACTCCTTCCCATTCCAATCCTGAGACCCTTCGTATAGCTTGAGGTGTGATATCCAACTCCTTCCCATTCCAATTCTGAGACCCTTCTTATACCATGAGACTTGATATCTCAATGCTTCTAATACCAAACCTGAGACCCGTCCTATAACATGAGATGTGATATCCAAATCCTTCCCCTTCCAAACCTTAGACCCTTCCTTTATCATGAGATGTGATATCCAACTCCTTCCCATTCCAATCCTGAGACCCTTCCGATATCATGAGATTTGTTATCTCAATGCTTCTAATATCAAACTTGAGACCCTCCCTATAGCATGAGATGTGACATCCAAGTCCTTCCCATTCCAATCCTGAGACCCTTCCTATAGCATGAGATGTGATATCTCTATGCTTCTAATACCAAACCTGAGACCCTTCCTATAACATGAGATGGGATATCCAACTCCTTCCCATTCCAATCCTGAGACCTTTCCGATAGCAGAGATGTGATATCTCAATGCTTTTACCAAACCTGAGAACCTTCCTATGGCCTGAGATGTCATATACAACTCCTTCCCATTCCAATCCTGAGACCCTTCCTTTAGCATGAGATGTGATATCTCAATGCTTATACCAAATCTGAGACCCTTCCTATAGCATGAGATGTGATATCTCAATGCTTATACCAGACCTGAGAGCCTACCTATAACATGAGATGTGATATCCAAGTCCATCCCATTCCAATCCTTAGACCCTTCCTACAGCATGCGATGTGATATCTCAATGATTCTAATACCAAACCAGAGACTCTTCCTATAACATGAGATGGGATATCCAACTCCTTCCCATTCCAATCCTGAGCCGCTTCCGATAGCAGAGATGTGATATCTCAATGCTTATACCAAACCTGAGACCCTTCCTATAACATGAGATGTGATATCCAACTCCTTCCCGTTCCAAACCTGAGACACTAACTATAGCATATGTGATACCCACCTCCTTCCCATTCCAAACATGAGACCCTTCCTATAGCAAGAAAGTAATATCCAACTCCTACCCATTCCAATCCTGAGACCCTTCCTATAGCAAGAGATGTGATATCCAAATCCTTCCCATTCCAATCCTGAGACCCTTCCTATAACATGAGATGTGATATCCAACTCCTTCCCATTCCAACCTGAGACACTTCCTATAGCATGAGAAGGGATATCCAACTCCTTCCCAATCCAATCCTGAGACCGTTCTGATAGCAGAGATGTGATATCTCAATGCTTATACCAAACCTGAGACCCTTCCTATGGCATGAGATGTGAAATCCAACTCCTTGCCATTCAAATCCTGAGACCCTTCCTATAGCATGAGAAGGGATATCCAACTCCTTCCCAATCCAATCCTGAGACCCTTCCGAAAGCAGAGACGTGATATCTCAATGCTTCTACCAAACCTGAGACCCTTCCTTTAGCATGAGATGTGATATCCAAATCCTTCACATTCCAATCCTGAGACCCTTCCTATAGCATGAGATGTGATATCTCAATGCTTCTAATACGAAACCTGAGATCCTTCCTATAACATGAGATGTGATATCCAATTCCTTCCCATTCCAAACCTGAGACCCTTCCTATTGGATGAGATGTGATATCCAACTCCTTCCCATTCCAACCCTGAGACCCTTCCTATAGCATGAGATGTGATGTCTCAATGCTTCTAATACCAAACCTGAGATCCTTCCTATAACATGAGATGTGATATCCAACTCCTTCCATTCCAATCCTGAGACCCGTCCTATAGCATGAGATGTGATATCTCAATGCTTATACCAAACCTGAGACCCTTCCTATAGCATGAGATGTGATATCCAACTGCTTCCCATTCCAATCCTGAGACCCTTCCTATAGCATGAGATGTGATATCTCAATGCTTCTAATACCAAACCTGAGATCCTTCCTCTAACATGAAATGTGATATCCAACTCCTTCCCTTTCCAAACCTAAGAGCCTATCTATAGCAGAAGATGTGATATCCAAGTCCTTCACATTCCAACCCTTAGACCCTTCCTACAGCATGCAATATGATATCTCAATGATTCTAATATCAAACCTGAGACCCGTCCTATAACATGAGATGGGATATCCAACTCCTTCCCATTCCAATCCTGAGACACTTCCGATAGCAGAGATGTGATATCTCAATGCTTATACCAAACCTGAGACCCTTCCTATAACATGAGATGTGATATCCAAATCCTTCCCGTTCCAAACCTGAGACCCTTCCTTTAGCATGAGATGTGATATCCAGCTCCTTCCCATTCCAATCCTGAGACACTTCCGATAGCATGAGATGTGATATCTCAATGCTTCTAATATCAAAACTGAGACCCTCCCTATAGCATGATATGTGATATCTAAGTCCTTCCCATTCCAATACTGAGACCCTCCCTATAGCATGAGATGTGATATCCAACTCCTTCCCATTCCAATCCTGAGACCCTTCCTATAGCATGAGATATGATATCTCAATACTTCTAATACCAAACGTGAGATCCTTCCGATAACATGAGATGTGATATCCAAATCCTTCCCCTTCCAAACCTGAGACCCTCCCTTTAGCATGAGATGTGATATCCAACTCCTGCCCATTCCATTCCTGAGACCCTTCTGATAGCATGAGATGTGATATCTCAATGCCTCTAATACCAAACCTGAGATCCTACCTCTAACATGAAATGTGATATCCAACTCTTTCCCCTTCCAAACCTGAGAGCCTTCCTATAGCATGAGATGTGATATCCAAGTCCTTCCCATTCCAATCCTGAGACCCTTCCTATAGCTTGAGATGTGATATCCAACTCCTTCCCATTCCAATTCTGAGACCCTTCCTATACTATGAGACTTGATATCTCAATGCTTCTAATACCAAAGGTGAGACCCGTAATATAACATGAGATGTGATATCCAAATCCTTCCCCTTCCAAACCTTAGACCCTTCCTTTATCATGAGATGTGATATCCAACTCCTTCCCATTCCAATCCTGAGACACTTCCGATATCATGAGATGTGATATCTCAAAGCTTCTAATATCAAACTTGAGACCCTCCCTATAGCATGAGATGTGATATCCAAGTCCTTCCCATTCCAATCCTGAGACCCTTCCTATAGCATGAGATGTGATATCTCAATGCTTCTAATACCAAACCTGAGACCCTTCCTATAACATGAGATGGGAATTTCCAACTCCTTCCCATTCCAATCCTGAGACCCTTCCGATAGCAGAGATGTGATATCTCAATGCTTATACCAAACCTGAGATCCTTCCTATAACATGAGATGTGATATCCAACTCCTTCCCATTCCAATCCTGAGACACTTCCTATAGCATGAGATGTGATATCTCACTGCTTATACCAAACCTGAGACCCTTCCCATAGCATGATATGTGATATCCAACTCCTTCCCATTCCAATCCTCAGACCCTTCCTATAGCATGAGATGTGATATCTCAATGCTTCTAATATCAAACTTGAGACCCAACCTATAGCATGAGATGTGATATCCAAGTCCTTCCCATTACAATCCTGAGACACTTCCTATAGCATGAGATGTGATATCCAACTCCTTCCCATTCCAATCCTGAGACCCTTCCTATAGCATGAGATATGATATCTCTATGCTTCTAATACCAAACCTGAGACCCTTCCTATAACATGAGATGGGATATCCAACTCCTTCCCATTCCAATCCTGAGACCTTTCCGATAGCAGAGATGTGATATCTCAATGCTTTTACCAAACCTGAGAACCTTCCTATGGCCTGAGATGTCATATACAACTCCTTCCCATTCCAATCCTGAGACCCTTCCTTTAGCATGAGATGTGATATCTCAATGCTTATACCAAATCTGAGACCCTTCCTATAGCATGAGATGTGATATCTCAATGCTTATACCAGACCTGAGAGCCTACCTATAACATGAGATGTGATATCCAAGTCCATCCCATTCCAATCCTTAGACCCTTCCTACAGCATGCGATGTGATATCTCAATGATTCTAATACCAAACCAGAGACTCTTCCTATAACATGAGATGGGATATCCAACTCCTTCCCATTCCAATCCTGAGCCGCTTCCGATAGCAGAGATGTGATATCTCAATGCTTATACCAAACCTGAGACCCTTCCTATAACATGAGATGTGATATCCAACTCCTTCCCGTTCCAAACCTGAGACACTAACTATAGCATATGTGATACCCACCTCCTTCCCATTCCAAACATGAGACCCTTCCTATAGCAAGAAAGTAATATCCAACTCCTACCCATTCCAATCCTGAGACCCTTCCTATAGCAAGAGATGTGATATCCAAATCCTTCCCATTCCAATCCTGAGACCCTTCCTATAACATGAGATGTGATATCCAACTCCTTCCCATTCCAACCTGAGACACTTCCTATAGCATGAGAAGGGATATCCAACTCCTTCCCAATCCAATCCTGAGACCGTTCTGATAGCAGAGATGTGATATCTCAATGCTTATACCAAACCTGAGACCCTTCCTATGGCATGAGATGTGAAATCCAACTCCTTGCCATTCAAATCCTGAGACCCTTCCTATAGCATGAGAAGGGATATCCAACTCCTTCCCAATCCAATCCTGAGACCCTTCCGAAAGCAGAGACGTGATATCTCAATGCTTCTACCAAACCTGAGACCCTTCCTTTAGCATGAGATGTGATATCCAAATCCTTCACATTCCAATCCTGAGACCCTTCCTATAGCATGAGATGTGATATCTCAATGCTTCTAATACGAAACCTGAGATCCTTCCTATAACATGAGATGTGATATCCAATTCCTTCCCATTCCAAACCTGAGACCCTTCCTATTGGATGAGATGTGATATCCAACTCCTTCCCATTCCAACCCTGAGACCCTTCCTATAGCATGAGATGTGATGTCTCAATGCTTCTAATACCAAACCTGAGATCCTTCCTATAACATGAGATGTGATATCCAACTCCTTCCATTCCAATCCTGAGACCCGTCCTATAGCATGAGATGTGATATCTCAATGCTTATACCAAACCTGAGACCCTTCCTATAGCATGAGATGTGATATCCAACTGCTTCCCATTCCAATCCTGAGACCCTTCCTATAGCATGAGATGTGATATCTCAATGCTTCTAACACCAAACCTGAGATCCTTCCTCTAACATGAAATGTGATATCCAACTCCTTCCCTTTCCAAACCTAAGAGCCTATCTATAGCATAAGATGTGATATCCAAGTCCTTCACATTCCAACCCTTAGACCCTTCCTACAGCATGCAATATGATATCTCAATGATTCTAATATCAAACCTGAGACCCGTCCTATAACATGAGATGGGATATCCAACTCCTTCCCATTCCAATCCTGAGACACTTCCGATAGCAGAGATGTGATATCTCAATGCTTATACCAAACCTGAGACCCTTCCTATAACATGAGATGTGATATCCAAATCCTTCCCGTTCCAAACCTGAGACCCTTCCTTTAGCAGGAGATGTGATATCCAGCTCCTTCCCATTCCAATCCTGAGACACTTCCGATAGCATGAGATGTGATATCTCAATGCTTCTAATATCAAAACTGAGACCCTCCCTATAGCATGATATGTGATATCTAAGTCCTTCCCATTCCAATACTGAGACCCTCCCTATAGCATGAGATGTGATATCCAACTCCTTCCCATTCCAATCCTGAGACCCTTCCTATAGCATGAGATATGATATCTCAATACTTCTAATACCAAACGTGAGATCCTTCCGATAACATGAGATGTGATATCCAAATCCTTCCCCTTCCAAACCTGAGACCCTCCCTTTAGCATGAGATGTGATATCCAACTCCTGCCCATTCCATTCCTGAGACCCTTCTGATAGCATGAGATGTGATATCTCAATGCCTCTAATACCAAACCTGAGATCCTACCTCTAACATGAAATGTGATATCCAACTCTTTCCCCTTCCAAACCTGAGAGCCTTCCTATAGCATGAGATGTGATATCCAAGTCCTTCCCATTCCAATCCTGAGACCCTTCCTATAGCTTGAGATGTGATATCCAACTCCTTCCCATTCCAATTCTGAGACCCTTCCTATACTATGAGACTTGATATCTCAATGCTTCTAATACCAAAGGTGAGACCCGTAATATAACATGAGATGTGATATCCAAATCCTTCCCCTTCCAAACCTTAGACCCTTCCTTTATCATGAGATGTGATATCCAACTCCTTCCCATTCCAATCCTGAGACACTTCCGATATCATGAGATGTGATATCTCAAAGCTTCTAATATCAAACTTGAGACCCTCCCTATAGCATGAGATGTGATATCCAAGTCCTTCCCATTCCAATCCTGAGACCCTTCCTATAGCATGAGATGTGATATCTCAATGCTTCTAATACCAAACCTGAGACCCTTCCTATAACATGAGATGGGAATATCCAACTCCTTCCCATTCCAATCCTGAGACCCTTCCGATAGCAGAGATGTGATATCTCAATGCTTATACCAAACCTGAGATCCTTCCTATAACATGAGATGTGATATCCAACTCCTTCCCATTCCAATCCTGAGACACTTCCTATAGCATGAGATGTGATATCTCACTGCTTATACCAAACCTGAGACCCTTCCCATAGCATGATATGTGATATCCAACTCCTTCCCATTCCAATCCTCAGACCCTTCCTATAGCATGAGATGTGATATCTCAATGCTTCTAATATCAAACTTGAGACCCTACCTATAGCATGAGATGTGATATCCAAGTCCTTCCCATTACAATCCTGAGACACTTCCTATAGCATGAGATGTGATATCCAACTCCTTCCCATTCCAATCCTGAGACCCTTCCTATAGCATGAGATATGATATCTCAATACTTCTAATACCAAACGTGAGATCCTTCCGATAACATGAGATGTGATATCCAAATCCTTCCCCTTCCAAACCTTAGACCCTCCTCCCAGGGAAACTAAAACTACCTCAGCCTCTATCCCGCTGGGAAATGAGTCTGAGGAGAAGGATGCTCCTGTAATCTCTTCTTCCTCGTAGGAGGAGAAGGCCAGATTAGCGGAGTGGACCCCCAAAGGTCTAACCTTACACCAGGGATCCCCCTTCACGTGGTCAGTTGCTCCACAAGCAAAACAAGATCCATTGGGTCTGTTTACATAGGGAGGCTTATTGTAAGACAGTGTGCTGATCAATGGAGTAGATACTCCAGCTCTTAGGGATAGTGGGTGCAGTCGAACTGTAGTGGATTCTACCTTGGTAGACTCAGAGGAAGTTGCCAGAGCTACTCTGATGCCCACTAAGTTGGCTGACGGCCCACTCCGTATGTTCCCAGTAATACCTGTAAATCTTACTTTAAATGGTACAGCAGTCAGGATTCCAGTGAGCATTCAGAGAAACGTCCCGGGAAAGGTCTTGTTAGGTAATGATCTCAGAGCTTTAGGGCTCATAGGAGACACTGCCGAAAGACCCTACACACGGTCTCAAGCACGGGCAGCATTGGCCAAGACCAATACGCCGCCCCAGCCGAAGGGGAAACCCAAGGCGAAAGGAGTCAACAAGTCAAGACGAGGGAAAGAGAATATTCCCCCGAGCTCGCCTACCACTGCGGTGGAGGAAGTTGGTCAATCGCCCGGGCCTGAGGAGGAGGTGGCGATGCCTGAAGTATTTGACCCCAACGACCATCCTGAACTAAAAGACTTGTTAGTTGAAGGAGGTCCTGATAGGGACGAATTCAGTAAAGGCCAACGTGAGTGCCCATCTCTGGAAGGCCTAAGGAGACAGGCCTGCTCCCAGCTTGAGGGTGAACCTCCTGGGACGCATAGGATTTATTGGGAAGGTGGACTCCTGTATAGTGAGCCCACAGAGTCTACAGAAGGAGACCATAGGAGGTTGGTGGTTCCCCTTGCTGTTAGGCCCTTCCTCCTGCAGTTGGCGCATGAAGTGCTCCTTGCTGGTCACCTTGGTATTAAGAGGACCAAGCAAAGGTTATCCATGCACTTCTACTGGCCCAAGATGGGGGTGCAAGTAGAAAGTCACTGCAGGAGTTGTGCCTCCTGCCAGTTATCTGGTAAGGTTGGCTCGACAATCCAAGCTCCGTTGGTACCGCTCCCAGTTGTGGGGGTACCATTTGAAAGGGTAGGGATCGACATCGTTGGTCCCCTTGACCCGCAAACATCCTCGGGCAATAGGTTTATCCTGGTGCTGGTCGACCATGCAACCAGATATCCTGAGGCCATCCCATTGAAAACTGTAACTGCCAAGTCAGTTGCAAAAGCTTTACTTGGCATATTTACTAGGGTTGGCTTCCCTAAAGAAGTTGTGTCAGATCGTGGCAGCAACTTTATGTCGAAGTATATGCAGGCTATGTGGAAAGAATGTGGGGTCACCTACAAGTTCTCTTCTGCATACCACCCCCAGACCAATGGTCTGGTGGAACGTTTCAACAGAACGTTAAAAAGCATGATTGGGGCTCTGGAGAAGCTTCAGAGAAGACAATGGGATCTTCTTTTACCATACTTACTGTTTGCCTACCGAGAGGTACCACAGGAGGGTGTTGGCTTCAGCCCCTTCAAACTTCTGTTTGGTCATCCTGTACGGGGACCCTTAGCCATAGTCAAAGAGGGATGGGAGATGCCCACTCCCCCTGTTACTACCAACGTAGTTGATTATGTGCTAGGGCTCAGAAAACGGATGGTACTTCTGATGGGCTTGGCTAGTGATAAATTGAAGGCAGTACAAGCGCTGGTGAAACATTGGTACGACCAGAAAGCTTCCCTCATCAACTTTACACCTGGTCAGCAAGTCCTGATCATGAATCCCATAAGGCCTTGAGCTTTACAGGACAAATGGTCAGGCCCTTACACAGTGGTGGAGCCCCTGGGTGAGGTTAACTATTTAGTGGACCTTGGAAGGCCTGGACAGGCTCCAAAAGTGTTTCACGTGAATAGGCTGAAGGCTTTCGTCCCAAGAGTCGAAATCGCAGCACTGTTACTGGCTTCAGATGTTGAGGAAGAGGAGTCTGAACCTCTCCCCGACCTGTTCCAAAGCGGTCCTTCAGATATCTCCTTTGAGGGTGTCCGAGTGGCCCCTCACCTGACTTCTGATCAGCAGGCTGAGGTGAAAAGTTTGCTTAGGCAGTTTTCCCCCGTTTTCACAGTCGCCTGGTTTGACACCTTGGTGCAAACATAACATAGACACAGGAGACAGTGTACCTACCAAAAGTAGGGGATACAGGATGTCAGACAAAGTACGGTCTTATATTAAGACCGAGGTCAACAAGATGTTAGACCTTGGGGTGATTGAACCCTCTAGTAGTCCTTGGTCCAGCCCTGTGGTTTTCGTTCCAAAGGCAGGCACTTCTGAATTGAGGTTCTGTGTGGATTACAGGGCTCTGAATGCTGTCACCAAGACAGATGCACACCCCTTGCCTCGAACAGATGAGCTGGTGGATACTTTGGGTGCCTCCAAGTACCTCAGCACGTTTGACCTCACTGCTGGCTATTGGCAAATAGCTTTAGCAGAACATGCCAAGGAGAAGACAGCGTTTTCTACTCCAGACGGCCTTTACCAATTCCGGGTAATGCCGTTCGGGTTGAAGAATGCACCTGCCACTTTCCAGAGGCTTGTGCATCATGTTTTGAATGGGTTGGACGAATTCTGTCTTGCATATCTGGACGATATAGCAGTTTTCAGTGCCACCTGACCATGTGAAACACCTCGGGATTGTGCTCCAGGCTCTTCAGAAAGCACACTTGACCATAAAGGCTAGTAAATGCCAGATTGGACAAGGCTCAGTGTTTTACCTTGGACATGAAGTAGGTGGAGGGAGGATACAGCCTCTACCCAGTAAAGTACAAGCAGTACAAGACTGGCCTACCCCCACTACACAAACCCAAGTGAGAGCCTTCTTAGGACTCACGGGGTATTACCGCAATTTTGTGGCAGACTATGGCACCATAGCTGCCCCTCTGACTGCCCTCACAACTCTGAAGAAACCCAAGAAGGTAACTTGGACCGACGAGTGTGAGAAGGCCTTCAATGGCTTAAAAGACTCCTTGTGCCAGGCCCCTGTCCTCAGGGCCCCTGATTATCAAAGACCTTTTATCGTGCAGACGGACGCCTCTGACACTGGGATAGGAGCTGTACTATCGCAAGTAGATGAGAAGGGTAAGGAACACCCTATTGGTTTTATTAGTCGCCAGTTTAAGGACAGAGAGCTCAGATGGTCCACGGTAGAGAAAGAATGTTTCTCTGTTGTGTGGGCCCTAAGGAAGCTGAGGCCCTACCTCTATGGGACCCACTTCACTGTGCAAACTGACCATAAGCCCTTAAAGTGGCTAATAAACATGAAGGGGGAGAATCCAAAGTTGCTTAGGTGGTCCATAAGTCTACAAGGCTTCGACTTCACTATTGAGCATAGGCCAGGTGTCCAACATAGCAATGCTGATGGGTTGTGGAGAATGTTTAACCGACCTGAACAAGAGACTCATCCAGGGGTGGATTAGTTCCCCCTGTCCATAGTCTGGGAGGGGCGAGTGTTAGGAAAGATTTCGTAATTGTAGGTAATTTTCCTTCCATGTGGCAACCCCTAAACTTTTTGCTGTTGTTTTTCACCTTGTTCTCGACTTTGCCCGAGAAGTGCAGCCTTCTGCCGCACTCCTCTGGGCTTTCGCTCCTTTCTTAAGGGGAAACTGTCATGCCCTTAAGACAGTCAGTACCAGGAAACGCTGGTTTCCGTAGTTTCTTGTATCATGTTGCAGCTTTCGTGCAACATGACACAAGAGGGCACTGTAAGCTAAGTTACTGCTCTCTTGGGTCTCTAGCCTTCTACAGGCCCTAGATACTCTTTCATGATTGTAACTGATCGGTGCAAGTGATTCACGGACGGGAATGGTGGCAGCGATCGTTTCTTGTGTTTTGAGATCCTTTTGGCGTGCTAAGCGCGTTTCTCGCGCTTAACCCAAAATGGTGGCCTAGATCCCAAAATGGCCAGACCACGAGGCTCCTTTGTCCTGTCCGCTGACCGTCTTGCTCCCTTCACCTTCCCCAGGTTGAGCCGACCTGGGGCCTTCCTTATTTGGGCATGTGCTTTCCCGCGAAACACAGATGCTTTCGCAGGCTTCTACATGTCTTGTGTGTGCCTCCAGGATGTGGGCTGGGATGTCTGGTCCCAATACACATCCTGGGTGCCAGAGAGTCTAGGGTGGTGTGAATGCCTGGGACCACCGTGGTCCGTGATAGGTCCACGAATGGTGTGAGTGTTGATGAGCGGATCTCCCATTGGGTCCCCTCCGTTTTGGCGCGAAGGGAACCGTGGATAAGAGGGGGCTGGAAACACCACTACCATGTCGATCTCCTGAGTTCTCACGAACGAAGGAATACAGGAGCCAAGTATCCTGCAACCAAGAGGCTGAACCGAGGAATCGCTGGTGACCCGCTGAAGGACTGCTCCTCTGCACTGCTGTCGCCTTGTGAAACCCTTTTCACCTTTGATCGAACCAGAAGGCCTGTACTGGTACTTCGACCCTTGGAATAGCGGGGACAGCTATTCTCGGCATTTTCACCATCTCCTGCTAGTAAGCCTTCGGAAGCGTCTCTGGGCCATCCAGCAGACTGACCAGCCTACACAGGAGTCTTGCTCTGTAACCGCCGCCAGGTTGTGTAGTATATCGAGTCCTTGTCACTCTCACATGATTCGTACACTTGGCGTTCCCAGGTCTGAAGTGAGTAGTGTTATTGCATGCTGTAGGAAGGGTCTAAGGATTGGAATGGGAAGGACTTGGATATCACATCTCATGCTATGGATAGGCTCTCAGGTTTGGAAAGGGAAGGAGTTGGATATCACATTTCATGTTAGAGGAAGGATCTCAGGTTTGGTATTAGAGGCATTGAGATATCACATCTCAAGCTATAGGAAGGGTCTCAGGATTGGAATGGGAAGGAGTTGGATATCACATCTCATGCTAAAGGAAGGGTCTCAGGTTTAGTATAAGCATTGAGATATCACATCTCATGCTATAGGAAGGGTCTCAGGATTGGAATGGAAGGAGTTGGATTTCACATCTCATGTTATAGGAAGGATCTCAGGTTTGGTATTAGAAGCATTGAGACATCACATCTCATGCTATAGGAAGGGTCTCAGGATTGGAATGGGAAGGAGTTGGATATCACATCTCATGCTATAGGAAGGGTCTCAGGTTTGGTATAAGCATTGAGATATCACATCTCATGCTATAGGAAGGGTCTCAGGATTGGAATGGGAAGGAGTTGTATATGACATCTCATGCCGTAGGAAGGGTCTCAGGTTTGGTATAAGCATTGAGATATCACATCTCTGCTATCGGAAGGGTCTCAGGATTGCAATGGGAAGGAGTTGGATATCCCATCTCATGTTATAGGAAGAGTCTCAGGTTTGGTATTAGAAGCATTGAGATATCACATCTCATGCTATAGGAAGTGTCTCAAGATTGGAATGGGAAGGACTTGGATATCACATCTCATGCTATAGGGAGGGTCTCAAGTTTAATATTAGAAGCATTGAGATATCACATCTCATGCTATAGGAAGGGTCTCAGGATTGGAATGGGAAGGAGTTGGATATCACATCTCATGCTATAGGAAGGGTCTCAGGTTTGGTATAAGCAGTGAGATATCACATCTCATGCTATAGGAAGTGTCTCAGGATTGGAATGGGAAGGAGTTGGATATCACATCTCATGTTATAGGAAGGATCTCAGGTTTGGTATAAGCATTGAGATATCACATGTTTGCTATCGGAAGGGTCTCAGGATTGGAATGGGAAGGAGTTGGATATTCCCATATCATGTTATAGGAAGGGTCTCAGGTTTGGTATTAGAAGCATTGAGACATCACATCTCATGCTATAGGAAGGGTCTCAGGATTGGAATGGGAAGGACTTGGATATCACATCTCATGCTATAGGGAGGGTCTCGAGTTTGATATTAGAAGCAATGAGATAATACATCTCATGATATCGGAAGGGTCTCAGGATTGGAATGGGAAGGAGTTGGATATCACATCTCATGATAAAGGAAGGGTCTAAGGTTTGGAAGGGGAAGGATTTGGATATCACATCTCATGTTATAGGACGGGTCTCACGTTTGGTATTAGAAGCATTGAGATATCAAGTCTCATGGTATAGGAAGGGTCTCAGAATTGGAATGGGAAGGAGTTGGATATCACATCTCAAGCTATAGGAAGGGTCTCAGGATTGGAATGGGAAGGAGTTTGATATCACATCTCATGCCATAGTATGGGTCTCAGGTTTGGTATAAGCATTGGGATATCAAATCTCATGCTATCGGAAGGGTATCAGGATTGGAATTCCAAGGAGTTGGATATCCCATCTCATGCTATAGGAAGGGTCTCAGGTTGGAATGGGAAGGAGTTGGATATCACATCTCATGCTAAAGGGAGGGTCTCAGGTTTGGAAGGGGAAGGATTTGGATATCACATCTCATGTTATAGGAAGGATCTCAGGTTTGGTATAAGAAGCATTGAGATATCACATCTCATGCTATCGGAAGAATCTCAGATTTGGTATTAGAGGCATTGAGATATCACATCTCATGCTATCATAAGGGTCTCAGGATTGGAATGGGAAGGAGTTGGATATCACATCTCATGCTATAGGAAGGGTCTCAGGTTTGGAACGGGAAGGAGTTGGATATCACATCTCATGTTATAGGAAGAGTCTCAGGTTTGGTATAAGCATTGAGATATCAAATCTCTGCAATCGGAAGTGTCTCAGGATTGGGATGGGAAGGAGTTGGATATCACATCTCATGCTATAGGACTGGTCTCAGGTTTGGTATTAGAAGCATTGAGATATCACATCTCTGCTATCGGAAGTGTCTCAGGATTGGAATGGGAAGGAGTTGGATATCATATCTCATGTTATAGGACGGGTCTCAGGTTTGTTATTAGAATCATTGAGATATCATATTGCATACTGTAGGAAGGGTCTAAGGATTGGAATGGAAGGACTTGGATATCACATCTCATGCTATAGGTAGGCTCTCAGGTTTGGAAAGGGAAGGAGTTGGATATCACATTTAATGTTAGAGGAAGGATCTCAGGTTTGATATTAGAGCCATTGGATATCACATCTCATGCTATAGGAAGGGTCTCAGGATTGGAATGGGAAGGAGTTGGATATCACATCTCATGCTATAGGAAGGGTTTTAGGTTTGGTATAAGCATTGAGATATCACATCTCATGCTATAGGAAGGGTCTCAGGATTGGAATGGGAAGGATCTGTATATGACATCTCATGCCATAGGAAGGGTCTCAGGTTTGGTATTAGAAGCATTGAGATATCACATCTCATGCTATAGGAAGTGTCTCAGGATTGGAATGGGAAGGACTTGGATATCACATCTCATGCTATAGGAAGGGTCTCAGGTTTGGTATAAGCAGTGAGATATCACATCTCATGCTATAGGAAGTGTCTCAGGATTGGAATGGGAAGGAGTTGGATATCACATCCCATGTTATAGGAAGGATCTCAGGTTTGGTATAAGCATTGAGATATCACATGTTTGCTATCGGAAGGGTCTCAGGATTATAATGGGAAGGAGTTGGATATTCCCATCTCATGTTATAGGAAGGGTCTCAGGTTTGGTATTAGAAGCATTGAGACATCACATCTCATGCTGTAGGAAGGGTCTCAGGATTGGAATGGGAAGGACTTGGATATCACATCTCATGCTATAGGGAGGGTCTCGAGTTTGATATTAGAAGCATTGAGATATCACATCTCATGATATCGGAAGGGTCTCAGGATTGGAATGGGAAGGAGTTGGATATCACATCTCATGATAAAGGAACGGTCTAAGGTTTGGAAGGGGAAGGATTTGGATATCACATCTCATGTTATAGGACAGGTCTCAGGTTTGGTATTAGAAGCATTGAGATATCAAGTCTCATGGTATAGGAAGGGTCTCAGAATTGGAATGGGAAGGAGTTGGATATCACATCTCGTTATAGGAAGGGTCTCAGGATTGGAATGGGAAGGAATTGGATATCATATCTCATGTTATAGGACCGGTCCCAGGTCTGGTATTAGAAGCATTGAGATATCACATCTCATGCTATAGGAGGAGTCTCAGGATTGGAATGGGAAGGAGTTGGATATCACGTTTCATGTTATACGAAGGGTCTCAGGATTGGAATGGGAAGGAGTTGAATATCACATCTCATGCTAAAGGAAGGGTATCAGGTTTGATAGAAGCATTGAGATATCACATCTCATGCTATAGGAAGGAACTCAGGATTGGAATGGGAAGGAGTTGGATATCACATCTAATGCCATAGGAAGGGTCATCAGGTTTGGTATAAGCATTGAGATATCACATCTCTGCTATCGGAAGGGTCTCAGGATAGGAATGGGGAGGACTTAGAATTCACATCTCATACTATAGGGAGGGTCTCAGTTTTGATATTAGAAGCATTGAGCTATCACATCTCATGCTATCGGAAGGGTCTCAGGATTGGAATCGGATGGAGTTGGATATCACATCTCAAGCTATCTCAGGATTGGAATGGGAAGGAGTTTGATATTTCATCTCAAGCTATAGGAAGGGTCTCAGGTTTGGAAAGGGAAGGATTTGGATTTCACATCTCATGTTATAGGATGGTTCTCATGTTTGGTTTTAGAAGCATTGAGATATCACATCTCATGCTATCGGAAGGGTCTCAGGTTTGGAATGGGAAGGAGTTGGATATCACATCTCTGCTATCTGAAGGGTCTCAGGATTGGAATGGGAAGGAGTTGGATATCCCATCTCGTTATAGGAAGGGTCTCAGGTTTGGTATTAGAAGCAATGAGATATCACATCTCATGCTATAGGAAGGGTCTAAGGTTTGGAAGGGGACGGATTTGGGTATCACATCTCATGTTATAGGACCGGTGTCAGGTTTGGTATTTGAAGCATTGAGATATCAAGTCTCATGGTATAGGACGGGTCTCAGAATTGGAATGAGAAGGAGTTGGATATCACATCTCAAGCTATAGGAAGGGTCTCATGATTGGAATGGGAAGGAGTTGGATATCACATCTCATGTTATAGGAAGGGTCTCAGGATTGGAATGGGAAGGACTTGGATATCACATCTCATTCTATACGAAGGCTCTCAGGGTTGGAAGGGGAAGGAGTTGGATATCACATTTCATGTTAGAGGTAGGATCTCAGGTTTGGTTTTAGAGGCATTGAGATATCACATCTCATGCCATCAGAAGGGTCTCAGGATTGGAATGGGAAGGAGTTGGATATCAAATCTCATGCTAAAGGGATGGTCTAAGGTTTGGAAGGGGAGGGATTTGGACATCATATCTCATGTTATTGCAAGGATCTCAGGTTTGGTATTAGAAGCATTGAGATATCACATCTCATGCTATCGGAAGGGTCTTAGGTTTGGTATAAGCATTGAGATATCACATCTCTGCTATCGGAAGGGTCTCAGGATTGGAATGGGAAGGATTTGGACATCACAATTCATGTTATAGGAAGGGTCTCAGGTTTGGTATTAGAAGCATTGAGATATCACATCTCATGCTATAGGAAGGGTCTCAGGATTGGAATGGGAAGGACTTGGATATCACATCTCATGTTATAGGAAGGGTCTCAGGTTTGGTATTAGAAGCATTGAGATATCACATCTCATGCTATAGGAAGGGTCTCAGGATTGGAATGGGAAGGACTTGGATATCACATCTCATGCTATAGGAAGGGTCTCAGGAATGGAATGGAAAGGACTTGGATATCACATCTCATGATAAAGGAAGGGTCTAAGGTTTGGAAGGGGAAGGATTTGGATATCACATCTCATGTTATTGGACCGGTCTCAGGTTTGGTATTAGAAGCATTGAGATATCAAGTCTCATGGTATAGGACGGGAGTTTGATATCACATCTCATGCCATGGTATGGGTGTCAGGTTTTGTAGAAGCATTGGGATATCACATCTCATGCTATCGGAAGGGTATCAGGATTGGATTTGGAAGGAGTTAGATATCCCATCTCATGCTATAGGAAGGGTCTCAGGTTGGAATAGAAGGAGTTGGATATCACATCTCATGTTATAGGAAGGGTCTCAGGATTGGAATGGGAAGGACTTGGATATCACATCTTGTTAGGAAAGATTTCGTAATTGTAGGGAATTTTCCTTCCATGTGGCAACCCCTAAACTTTTTGCTATTGTTTTTAACCTTGTTCTTGACTTTGCCAGAGAAGTACAGCCTTCTGCCGCACTTCTCTGGGCTTTCGCTCCTTTTCTTACGGGGAAACTGACATGCCCTTAAGACAGTCAGTACCGGGGAACGCTGTTTCCCGTAGTTTCGTTTATCATGTTGCGGCTTTAGTGCAACATGACACAAGAGGGCACTGTAAGCTAAGTTACAGCTCTCTTGGGTCTCTAGCCTTCTACGGGCCCTAGATACTCTTTTAGGATGGTATTTGATCGGTGCAAGTCATTCAGGGACTGGAATGGTGGCAGCGATCGTTTTGTTTATTTTGAGCTCCTTTTGGCGTTCTGAGCACGTTTTTCGCACTGAACCCAAAATGGTGGCCTGGCTCCCAAAATGGCCAGTCCACGAGGCTCCTTTGTCCTGTCTACTGACCGTCTTGCTCCCTTCACCTTCCCCAGGTCGGGCGACCCGGGGCCTTCCTTATTTGGGCATGTACTTTCCCGCGAAACGTGGTTGCTTTCGCGGGCTTCTACATGTCGTTTGTGTGCCTCCAGGGTGTGGGCTGGGATGTCTGGTCCCAATACACATCCTGGGTGCCAGAGAGTCTGGGGTGGTGTGAATGCCTGGGACCACCGTGGTCCGTGATTGGTCCACGTATGGTATGTGTGTTGATGTGCGGATCTCCCATTGGCTCCCCTCCGTTTTGGCGCGAAGGGAACCGTGGATAAGAGGGAGCTGGAAACACCACTACCATGTCGATCTCCTGAGTTCTCACGAACGAAGGAATACAGGAGCCAAGTAACCTGCAACCAAGAGGCTGGACCGAGGAATCGCTGGTGACCCGCTGAAGGAATCCTCCTTTGCACTGCTGTCATCCTGTGAAACCCTTTCCTCCTTGGATCGAACCAGAAGGCCTGTACTGGTGCTTCGACCTTTGGAATAGCAGGAACAGCTATTCCCGGCGACTTCATCATCTCCTGCCAAGTAAGCCTTCGGAAGTGTCTCTGGGCCATCCAGTTGACTGACCAGCTTACAAGGGAGTCCTGCTCTGTAACTGCCGCCAGGTTGTGTTGTATTTCGAGTCCTTGTCACTCTCCCACGCTTCGTACACTTGGCGTTCCCAAGTCTGAAGGGAGGAGTGTACATTTGGCTTGAATACACACGGCCGCTCCGTTGTCCTGCTGCGGCAACAAACTGTGCTGGTTTCGTCGATTGGGACGTCTTTTTGCTCTACACGACTTCGAGGCGTTCCCTGCTCTTCTGAACCTGCCAGCTGCTGAAACTAACGTGGAGAAGCCTGGGTCTGCTTGCTTCGGGGACCGGTGAGTAGTTTAGCTAGGATCTGGTCGCCCTCCTGCAGTATCCCATTGCTTTCCCTGCTGTGTAAAAACAGCACCCTTTTGGCCGTACTCGCGCTCTGCTTCTGCCCGCTGTGGAGGCTGCGCTTGAGTTGCGGAACCTGTTCTCCTTCTGCTGTGCACTAACCCGAACTGCCTGACTTCCTCCGAAGAGCTTCCCCTTTTGCCCGTTGGCACCGGCGTGGCAGGTACTTTGAGCACAAGGCTCCACTCTTCGCAGGGCTCGGACTTCCATCTAGTTAGGTGCCTCTGAAGGCGAACTGAGTCTAAAGCGTTATCGCACTGCCTGTTTTCCTTTCCTTTCAGGTGGACTACATATTTCGTGCTTTAAACGCTTGCGACTGTGTATTTGTATATATATTGTGTTGATATGGTATGTGTTGGTTTAATATTGTGATATTGTGATTTTCTCGCTACGGTCATTATTTTAAAGGCCTTAAAATAAATGTGTATCTATTTTTGATATAACAACTGTTTGGAGTAGTTTGTAAGCGCTCTTGCTTTGTGTGCTCATTGCGGGCTTTCAGTCACCCTCACCCCTCTTGAGACCTAGTCTTGACCGCCGCGATCGCTACCTTGATTGGTCTGGCTCGTCCAGAGGTTACCCTGTTCCAAGTAATTAGGTTGGCCTTCTGAACTTCTGCGCCACCAGGACAGAGTTCAGAAATCCGTCTTAACAAATTGGTGTACAGCGGTGGGATACGACTGAAGGTATCCAGTGTTGCGCTCGAACTAAGGCATTTCAGGTTATTCCAAACAGTACACGTAGTGAATTGTTGTAATATAACTTTAAAAAGGCCATAGTCCTATCAAACAGTATGGAAGCAAATACCTTGTTAACTTTAAATGCTTCCAAATCAGAAACATTGAAGAAGATGTGTGCGGAGAGAGGTGTTTCCTCTCAAGGCACTAAATTGGAAATGATCCAGAGAATCGTGGCGTCGCAAGAAGCGCAGCTTGACGCTATAACTTCCGAGGACAGTGCAGAAGGTGGTGGGGCTGCTCTCACTGGTAGAACCGACGGTTCTGCCGCTGCACTGATCCATCGCGACCACGAGGACAGGGAGGATGTGATGTCTAATGTTTCCTCTGCCAGTGTTGATGGGGAGGCTATGCTTGAATTCAAGAAGCAAGAGCTGCGGTTTAGGCAGCAGGAGCTTGAATTCAGCATAGCCAAACTAAAAATCGAACAGGCAGAAAAACAGAAAGACAGGGATCACCAGTTGGAACTGGCCAAGCTTCAGGTTGCAAATGGGTCCAAGGGTCCTGGACATGGCTCTGGGGCTTCCTCTCATCCACGGTTTCCGAAAGATCTGCTCAGTGTGTATGAAGAAAGGAATGACATTATGGACTGGCTGAATGCGTTTGAGTATGCATGTGAGGTTCAAGAAGTTGACAATGCTGATAAGATTGCTTGGTTGCTCAGTAGACTGCCCCATTCTGGCTGCAGTGCCATTATGGAAATGTCGAAGGCTGAGCGGGCTGATTTCGCAATGTTAAAGCAAACTCTCATTTTAAAGTTTGGGAAGACTCCGGCCCAATATTTAAAGCGTTTTCGAGAGTATAAGAAAAAGGAAGGTGGTACTTGGGTATCTTATGTCGCTGAATCTTTGAAAAACTTAACTGGCTGGGTCGAAGGTTATAAGGCTTCTACCTTCGAAGGCATGATCAATCTGGTCATGCTGGAACACATTTTTGCTTCTTCTTCCCCGGAGCTTAAGCAGCATTTGGCCGATTCAAAGGAGATAGATCCTAAGAAGCTGGCCATTGCAGCAGACTTATGGGTGTCACATCGAGTGTCCCATAAGGACAAAAATCCTGGTAAGCAGGAGGAAGGGAAAAGTCCAAAGATATGGAGGGTGGGGAATCTGCTAAATCTTCTTCCCATAAGGGCCACAAAAAGAAAAACAAGGGTAAGACACAAGAGAACTCACCGGGTAGTGGAGGTTCGCCTCCGAAACAGAACTCTGGTTACAATAAGCCTCCCTACGTAAACAGACCCACTGGGGCTTGTTTTTCTTGTGGAGCAACTGACCATGTGAAGGGGGATCCCCGGTGTAAGGTTAGACCTTTGGGGGTCCACTCCGCTAATCTGGCCTTCTCCTCCTACGAGGAAGAAGAGATTACAGGAGCATCCTTCTCCTCAGACTCATTTCCCAGCGGGATAGAGGCTGAGGTAGTTTTAGTGTCCCTGGGTTCCTGGGAGCCTAAAGTCGCAGAGGCTTATGCTAGGATTCCGGATAATACCAAGCACTACTTTAAAGACAGCGTGCTGATCAATGGAGTGGATACTGCAGCTCTTAGGGATAGTGGGTGCAGTCGAACAGTAGTGGATTCTACCTTGGTAGACTCAGAGGAAGTTGCCAGAGCTACTCTGATGCCCACTAAGTTTGCTGACGGCCCCCTCCGTATGTTTCCCGTGATCCCTGTAAATCTTACTTTAAATGGTACAGCAGTCAGGATTCCAGTGAGCATTCAGAGAAACGTCCCGGGAAAGGTCTTGCTGGGTAATGATCTCAGAGCTTTAGGGCTCGTAGGAGACACTGCCGAAAGACCCTACACACGGTCTCAAGCACGGGCAGCATTGGCCAAGTCCAATACGCCGCCCCAGCCGAAGGGGAAACCCAAGGCGAAGGGAGTCTACAAGTCAAGACGAGGGAAAGAGAATATTCCCCTGAGCTCGCCTACCACTGCGGTGGAGGATGTTGGTCAATCGCCCGGGCCTGACGAGGAGGTGGCGATGCCTGAAGTTTTCGACCCCAACGATCATCCTGAACTAAAAGACTTGTTAGTTGAAGGAGGTCCTGATAGGGACGAATTCAGTAAAGGCCAACGTGAGTGCCCATCTCTGGAAGGCCTAAGGAGACAGGCCTGCCCCCAGCTTGAGGGTGAGCCTCCTGGGAAGCATAGGATTTATTGGGAAGGTGGACTCCTGTATAGTGAGCCCACAGAGTCTACAGAAGGAGACCATAGGAGGTTGGTGGTTCCCCTTGCTGTTAGGCCCTTCCTCCTGCAGTTGGCGCATGAAGTTCCCCTTGCTGGTCACCTTGGTATGAAGAGGACCAAGCAAAGGTTATCCATGCACTTCTACTGGCCCAAGATGGGGGTGCAAGTAGAAAGTCACTGCAGGAGTTGTGCCTCCTGCCAGTTGTCTGGTAAGGTTGGCGCGACAATCCAAGCTCCGTTGGTACCGCTCCCAGTTGTGGGGGTACCATTTGAAAGGGTAGGGATCGACATCGTTGGTCCCCTTGACCCGCAAACATCCTCGGGCAATAGGTTTATCCTGGTGCTGGTCGACCATGCAACCAGGTATCCTGAGGCCATCCCATTGAAAACTGTAACTGCCAAGTCAGTTGCAAAAGCTTTACTCGGCATATTTACTAGGGTTGGCTTCCCTAAAGAAGTTGTGTCAGATCGTGGCAGCAACTTTATGTCGAAGTATATGCAGGCTATGTGGAAAGAATGTGGGGTCACCTACAAGTTCTCTTCTGCATACCACCCCCAGACCAATGGTCTGGTGGAACGTTTCAACAGAACGTTAAAAAGCATGATTGGGGCTCTGGAGGAGCCCCAGAGAAGAAAATGGGATCTTCTTTTACCATGCCTACTGTTTGCCTACCGAGAGGTACCACAGGAGGGTGTTGGCTTCAGCCCCTTCGAACTTCTGTTCGGTCATCCCGTACGGGGACCCTAAGCCATCGTCAAAGAGGGATGGGAGATGCCCACTCCCCCTGTTACTACCAATGTAGTTGATTATGTGCTAGGGCTCAGAAAACGGATGGTACTTCTGATGGGCTTGGCTAGTGATAAATTGAAGGCAGGGCAAGCGCTGGTGAAACATTGGTACGACCAGAAAGCTTCCCTCATCAACTTTACACCTGGTCAGCACGTCCTGATCATGAATCCAATAAGGCCTCGCGCTTTACAGGACAAATGGTCAGGCCCTTACACAGTGGTGGAGCCCCTGGGTGAGGTGAACTATTTAGTGGACCTTGGAAGGCCTGGACAGGCTCCAAAAGTGTTTCACGTGAATAGGCTGAAGGCTTTCGTCCCAAGAGTCGAAATCGCAGCACTGCTACTGGCTTCAGATGTTGAGGAAGAGGAGTCAGAACCTCTCCCCGACCTGTTCCAAAGCGGTCCTTCAGATGGCTCCGTTGAGGGTGTCCGAGTGGCCCCTCACCTGACTTCTGATCAGCAGGCTGAGGTGAAAAGTTTGCTTAGGCAGTTTTCCCCCCTGTTTTCACAGTCCCCTGGTTTGACACCTTGGTGCAAACATAACATTGACACAGGAGACAGTGTACCTACCAAAAGTAGGGGATACAGGATGTCAGATAAAGTACGGTCTTATATTAAGACCGAGGTCAACAAGATGTTAGACCTTGGGGTGATTGAACCCTCTAGTAGTCCTTGGTCCAGTCCTGTGGTTTTGGTTCCAAAAGCAGGCACTTCTGAATTGAGGTTCTGCGTGGATTACAGGGCTCTGAATGCTGTCACCAAGACAGATGCACACCCCTTGCCTCGAACAGATGAGCTGGTGGATACGTTGGGTGCCTCCAAGTACCTCAGCACGTTTGACCTCACTGCTGGCTATTGGCAAATAGCTTTAGCAGAACATGCCAAGGAGAAGACAGCATTTTCTACTCCAGACGGCCTTTACCAATTCCGGGTAATGCCGTTCGGGTTGAAGAATGCACCTGCCACTTTCCAGAGGCTTGTGAATCATGTGTTGAATGGGTTGGACGAATTCTGTCTTGCATATCTAGACGATATAGCAGTTTTCAGTGCCACCTGGGAAGACCATGTGAAACACCTCAGGATTGTGCTCCAGGCCCTTCAGAAAGCCCACTTGACCATAAAGGCTAGTAAATGCCAGATTGGACAAGGCTCAGTGGTTTACCTTGGACATGAAGTAGGTGGAGGGAGGATACAGCCTCTACCCAGTAAAGTACAAGCAGTACAAGACTGGCCTACCCCCACTACGCAAACCCAAGTGAGAGCCTTCTTAGGACTCACGGGTTATTATCGCAATTTTGTGGCAGACTATGGCACCATAGCTGCTCCTCTGACTGCCCTCACAACTCCGAAGAAACCCAAGAAGGCAACTTGGACTGACGAGTGTGAGAAGGCCTTCAATGGCTTAAAAGACTCCTTGTGCCAGGCCCCTGTGCTCAGGGCCCCTGATTATCAAAGACCTTTTATCGTGCAGAAGGATGCCTCTGACACTGGGATAGGAGCTGTACTATCACAAGTACATGAGAAGGGTAAGGAACACCCTATCGGTTTTATTAGTCGCCAGCTTAAGGACAGAGAGCTCAGATGGTCCACGGTAGAGAAAGAATGTTTCTCTGTTGTGTGGGCCCTAAGGAAGCTGAGGCCCTACCTCTATGGGACCCACTTCACTGTGCAGACTGACCATAAGCCGTTAAAGTGGCTAATGAACATGAAGGGGGAGAATCCAAAGTTGCTTAGGTGGTCCATAAGTCTACAAGGCTTCGACTTCACTATTGAGCATAGGCCAGGTGTCCAACATAGCAATGCTGATGGGTTGTCCAGAATGTTTAACCGACCTGAACAAGAGACTCATCCAGGGGTGGATTAGTTCCCCCTGTCCATAGTCTGGGAGGGGCGAGTGTTAGGAAAGATTTCGTAATTGTAGGGAATTTTCCTTCCATGTAGCAACCCCTAAACTTTTTGCTATTGTTTTTAACCTTGTTCTTGACTTTGCCAGAGAAGTACAGCCTTCTGCCGCACTTCTCTGGGCTTTCGCTCCTTTTCTTACGGGGAAACTGACATGCCCTTAAGACATTCAGTACCGGGGAACGCTGTTTCCCGTAGTTTCGTTTATCATGTTGCGGCTTTAGTGCAACATGACACAAGAGGGCACTGTAAGCTAAGTTACAGCTCTCTTGGGTCTCTAGCCTTCTACGGGCCCTAGATACTCTTTTAGGATGGTATTTGATCGGTGCAAGTCATTCAGGGACTGGAATGGTGGCAGCGATCGTTTTGTTTATTTTGAGCTCCTTTTGGCGTTCTGAGCACGTTTTTCGCACTGAACCCAAAATGGTGGCCTGGCTCCCAAAATGGCCAGTCCACAAGGCTCCTTTGTCCTGTCCACTGACCGTCTTGCTCCCTTCACCTTCCCCAGGTCGGGCGACCCGGGGCTTTCCTTATTTGGGCATGTACTTTCCCGCGAAACGTGGTTGCTTTCGCAGGCTTCTACATGTCGTTTGTGTGCCTCCAGGGTGTGGGCTGGGATGTCTGGTCCCAATACACATCCTGGGTGCCAGAGAGTCTGGGGTGGTGTGAATGCCTGGGACCACCGTGGTCCGTGATTGGTCCACGTATGGTATGTGTGTTGATGTGCGGATCTCCCATTGGCTCCCCTCCGTTTTGGCGCGAAGGGAACCGTGGATAAGAGGGAGCTGGAAACACCACTACCATGTCGATCTCCTGAGTTCTCACGAACGAAGGAATACAGGAGCCAAATATCCTGCAACCAAGAGGCTGGACCGAGGAATTGCTGGTGACCCGCTGAAGGAATCCTCCTTTGCACTGCTGTCGTCCTGTGAAACCCTTTCCTCCTTGGATCGAACCAGAAGTGTCTGTACTGGTGCTTCGACCTTTGGAATAGCAGGAACAGCTATTCCCGGCGACTTCATCACCCCCTCCAAGTAAGCCTTCGGAAGTGTCTCTGGGCCATCCAGTTGACTGACCAGCTTACAAGGGAGTCCTGCTCTGTAACTGCCGCCAGGTTGTGTTGTATTTCGAGTCCTTGTCACTCTCCCACGCTTCGTACACTTGGCGTTCCCAAGTCTGAAGGGAGGAGTGTACATTTGGCTTGAATACACACGGCCGCTCCGTTGTCCTGCTGCGGCAACAAACTGTGCTGGTTTCGTCGATTGGGACGTCTTTTTGCTCTACACGACTTCGAGGCGTTCCCTGCTCTTCTGAACCTGCCAGCTGCTGAAACTAACGTGGAGAAGCCTGGGTCTGCTTGCTTCGGGGACCGGTGAGTAGTTTAGCTAGGATCTGGTCGCCCTCCTGCAGTATCCCATTGCTTTCCCTGCTGTGTAAAAACAGCACCCTTTTGGCCGTACTCGCGCTCTGCTTCTGCCCGCTGTGGAGGCTGCGCTTGAGTTGCGGAACCTGTTCTCCTTCTGCTGTGCACTAACCCGAACTGCCTGACTTCCTCCGAAGAGCTTCCCCTTTTGCCCGTTGGCACCGGCGTGGCAGGTACTTTGAGCACAAGGCTCCACTCTTCGCAGGGCTCGGACTTCCATCTAGTTAGGTGCCTCTGAAGGCGAACTGAGTCTAAAGCGTTATCGCACTGCCTGTTTTCCTTTCAGGTGGACTACATATTTCGTGCTTTAAACGCTTGCGACTGTGTATTTGTATATATATTGTGTTGATATGGTATGTGTTGGTTTAATATTGTGATATTGTGATTTTCTCGCTACGGTCATTATTTTAAAGGCCTTAAAATAAATGTGTATCTATTTTTGATATAACAACTGTTTGGAGTAGTTTGTAAGCGCTCTTGCTTTGTGTGCTCATTGCGGGCTTTCAGTCACCCTCACCCCTCTTGAGACCTAGTCTTGACCGCCGCGATCGCTACCTTGATTGGTCTGGCTCGTCCAGAGGTTACCCTGTTCCAAGTAATTAGGTTGGCCTTCTGAACTTCTGCGCCACCAGGACAGAGTTCAGAAATCCGTCTTAACACATCTCATGCTGTAGGAAGGGTCTCAGGTTTGGAAAAGGAAGGAGTTGGATATCACATTTCATGTTAGAGGTAGGATCTCAGGTTTGGTATTAGAGGCATTGAGATATCACATCTCATGCTATCAGAAGGGTATCAGGATTGGAATGGGAAGGAGTTGGATATCACATCTCATGCTAAAGGGAGGGTCTTAGGTTTGGAATGGGAAGGATTTGGATATCACATCTCATGTAATAGGAAGGACCTTAGGTTTGGTATTAGAAGCATTGAGATATCACATCTCATGCTATAGGAAGGGTCTCGGGATTGGAATGGGAAGGAGTTGGATATCACATCTCATGTTATAGGAAGGATCTCAGGTTTGGTATTAGAAACATTGAGATATAACATCTCATGCTATAGGAAGGGTCTCAGGATTGGAATGGGAAGGAGTTGGATATCACATCTCATGCTATGGGAAGGGTCTCAGGTTTGGTATTAGAAGCATTGTGATATCACATCTCATGCTATAGGAAGGGTTTCAGGTTTGGTAGAAGCATTGAGATATCACATCTCATGCTATAGGAAGAGTCTCAGGTTTGGGAAGGGAAGGATTTGGATTTCACATCTCATGTTATAGGATGGTTGTCATGTTTGGTTTTTGAAGCATTGAGATATCACATCTCATGCTATCGGAAGGGTCTCAGGTTTGGAATGGGGAGGAGTTGGATATCACATCTCATGTTATAGGAAGGGTCTCAGGTTTGGAATGGGAAGGAGTTGGATATGACATCTCTTGTTATAGGGAGGGTCTCAGGATTTGAATGGTAAGGAGTTGGATATCACATCTCATGCTATAGGAAGGGTCTCAGGCTGGAATGGGAAGGAGTTGGATATCACATCTCATGTTATATACAGGAAGGGTCTCAGGATTGGAATGGGAAGGATTTGGATATCACATCTCTTGCTATAGGAAGGGTCTCAGGTTTTTTATTAGAAACATTGAGATATCACATCTCATGCTATAGGAAGGGTTTTAGGATTGGAATGGGAAGTATTTGGATATCACATCTCATGCTAAAGGAAGGGTCTCAGGTCTGGAATGGGAAGGAATTGGATATCACATCTCATGTTATAGGAAGGGTCTCAGGTTTTTTATTAGAAACATTGAGATATCACATCTCATGTTATAGGACGGTTCCCAGGTTTGGTATTAGAAGCATTGAGATATCACATCTCATGGTATAGGAAGGGTCTCAGGGTTGGAATGGGAAGGAGTTGGATATCACATCTCATCCAATAGGAAGGGTCTCAGGTTTGGAATGGGAAGGAATTGGATATCACATCTCATGTTATAGGAAGGATCTCAGGTTTGGTATTAGAAGCATTGAGATATCACATCTCATGCTATAGGAAGGGTATCAGGATTGGAATGTGAAGGATTTGGATATCACATCTCATGCTAAAGGAAGGGTCTCAGGTTTGGTAGAAGCATTGAGATATCACATCTCATGCTATAGGAAGGGTCTCAGGATTTGAATGGCAAGGAGTTGGATATCACATCTCATGCCATAGGAAGGGTCTCAGGTTTGGTATAAGCATTGAGATATCACATCTCTGCTATCGGAAGGTTCTCAGGATTGGATTGGGAAGGAGTTGGATATCCCTTCTCATGCTATAGGAAGTGTCTCAGGTTGGAATGGGAAGGAGTTGAATATCACATCTCATGTTATAGGAAGGGTCTCAGGATTGGAATGGGAAGGATTTGGATATCACATCGCTTGCTATAGGAAGGGTCTCAGGATTGGAATGGGAAGGATTTGGATATTTCCCATTCCAATCCTGAGACCCTTCCTATAACATGAGATGTGATATCCAACTCCTTCCCATTCCAACCTGAGACACTTCCTATAGCATGAGAAGGGATATCCAACTCCTTCCCAATCCAATCCTGAGACCCTTCCGATAGCAGAGATGTGATATCTCAATGCTTATACCAAACCTGAGACCCTTCCTATGGCATGAGATGTGATATCCAACTCCTTGCCATTCAAATCCTGAGACCCTTCCTATAGCATGAAAAGGGATATCCAACTCCTTCCCAATCCAATCCTGAGACCCTTCCGATAGCAGAGACGTGAAATCTCAATGCTTCTACCAAACCTGAGACCCTTCCTTTAGCATGAGATGTGATATCCAAATCCTTCACATTCCAATCCTGAGACCCTTCCTATAGCATGAGATTTGATATCTCAATGCTTCTAATACCAAACGTGAGATCCTTCCTATAACATGCGATGTGATATCCAAATCCTCCCCTTCCAAACCTGAGACCCTCCCTTTAGCATGAAATGTGATATCCAACTCCTTCCTATTCCAATCCTGAGACTCTTCTGATAGCATGAGATGTGATATCTCAATGCTTCTAATACCAAACCTGAGATCCTTCCGATAGCATGAGATGTGATATCTCAATGCTTCTAATACCAAACCTGAGATCCTTCCTATAACATGAGATGTGATATCCAAATCCTTCCCCTTCCAAACCTGAGACCCTCCCTTTAGCATGAGATGTGATATCTAACTCCTTCCCATTCCATTCCTGAGACCCTTCTGATAGCATGAGATGTGATATCTCAATGCCTCTAATACCAAACCTGAGATCCTACCTCTAACATGAAATGAGATATCCAACTCTTTCCCCTTCCAAACCTGAGAGCCTTCCTATAGCATGAGATGTGATATCCAACTCCTTCCCATTCCAATTCTGAGACCCTTCCTATAGCATGAGATGTGATATCTCAATGCTTATACCAAACCTGAGAGCCTACCTATAACATGAGATGTGATATCCAAGTCCATCCCATTCCAATCCTTAGACCCTCCCTACAGCATGCGATGTGATATCTCAATGATTCTAATACCAAACCAGAGACTCTTCCTATAACATGAGATGGGATAGCCAACTCCTTCCCATTCCAATTCTGAGACCCTTCCTATACTATGAGACTTGATATCTCAATGCTTCTAATACCAAACCTGAGACCCGTAATATAACATGAGATGTGATATCCAAATCCTTCCCCTTCCAAACCTTAGACCCTTCCTTTATCATGAGATGTGATATCCAACTCATTCCCATTCCAATCCTGAGACCCTTCCGATATCATGAGATGTGATATCTCAAAGCTTCTAATATCAAACTTGAGACCCTCCCTATAGCATGAGATGTGATATCCAAGTCCTTCCCATTCCAATCCTGAGACCCTTCCGATAGCAGAGAAGTGATATCTCAATGCTTATACCAAACCTGAGATCCTTCCTATAACATGAGATGTGATATCCAACTCCTTCCCATTCCAATCCTGAGACACTTCCTATAGCATGAGATGTGATATCTCACTGCTTATACCAAACCTGAGACCCTTCCCATAGCAGGAGATGTGATATCCAACTCCTTCCCATTCCAATCCTCAGACCCTTCCTATAGCATGAGATGTGATATCTCAATGCTTCTAATGTCAAACTTGAGACCCTACCTATAGCATGAGATGTGATATCCAAGTCCTTCCCATTCCAATCCTGAGACACTTCCTATAGCATGAGATGTGATATCTCAATGCTTCTAATACCAAACCTGAGACTCTTCCTATAACATGAGATGGGATATCCAACTCCTTCCCATTCCAATCCTGAGACCCTTTTGATAGCAGAGATGTGATATCTCAATGTTTATACCAAACCTGAGACCCTTCCTACGGCATGAGATGTCATATTCAACTCCTTCCCATTCCAATCCTGAGACCCTTCCTATAGCATGAGATTTGATATCCAACTCCTTCCCATTCCAATCCTGAGACCCTTCCTATAGCATGAGATGTGATGTCTCAATGCTTCTAATACCAAACCTGAGATCCTTCCTATAACATGAGATGTGATATCCAACTCCTTCCATTCCAATCCCGAGACCCTTCCTATAGCATGAGATGTGATATCTCAATGCTTATACCAAACCTGAGACCCTTCCTATAGCATGAGATGTGATATCCAACTCCTTCCCATTCCAATCATGAGACCCTTCCTATAGCATGAGATGTGATATCTCAATGCTTCTAATACCAAACCTGAGATCCTTCCTATAACATGAGATGTGATATCCAAATCCTTCCCCTTCCAAACCTGAGACCCTCCCTTTAGCATGAGATGTGATATCTAACTCCTTCCCATTCCATTCCTGAGACCCTTCTGATAGCATGAGATGTGATATCTCAATGCCTCTAATACCAAACCTGAGATCCTACCTCTAACATGAAATGAGATATCCAACTCTTTCCCCTTCCAAACCTGAGAGCCTTCCTATAGCATGAGATGTGATATCCAAGTCCTTCCCATTTCAATACTGAGACCCTTCCTATAGCTTGAGATGTGATATCCAACTCCTTCCCATTCCAATTCTGAGACCCTTCCTATAGCATGAGATGTGATATCTCAATGCTTATACCAAACCTGAGAGCCTTCCTATAACATGAGATGTGATATCCAAGTCCATCCCATTCCAATCCTTAGACCCTTCCTACAGCATGCGATGTGATATCTCAATGATTCTAATACCAAACCAGAGACTCTTCCTATAACATGAGATGGGATATCCAACTCCTTCCCATTCCAATTCTGAGACCCTTCCTATACTATGAGACTTGATATCTCAATGCTTCTAATACTAAACCTGAGACCCGTAATCTAACATGAGATGTGATATCCAAATCCTTCCCCTTCCAAACCTTAGACCCTTCCTTTATCATGAGATGTGATATCCAACTCATTCCCATTCCAATCCTGAGACCCTTCCGATATCATGAGATGTGATATCTCAAAGCTTCTAATATCAAACTTGAGACCCTCCCTATAGCATGAGATGTGATATCCAAGTCCTTCCCATTCCAATCCTGAGACCCTTCCTATAGCATGAGATGTGATATCTCAATGCTTCTAATACCAAACCTGAGACCCTTCCTATAACATGAGATGGGAATATCCAACTCCTTCCCATTCCAATCTTGAGACCCTTCCGATAGCAGAGATGTGATATCTCAATGCTTATACCAAACCTGAGATCCTTCCTATAACATGAGATGTGATATCCAACTCCTTCCCATTCCAATCCTGAGACACTTCCTATAGCATGAGATGTGATATCTCACTGCTTATACCAAACCTGAGACCCTTCCCATAGCAGGAGATGTGATATCCAACTCATTCCCATTCCAATCCTCAGACCCTTCCTATAGCATGAGATGTGATATCTCAATGCTTCTAATGTCAAACTTGAGACCCTACCTATAGCATGAGATGTGATATCCAAGTCCTTCCCATTCCAATCCTGCGACACTTCCTATAGCATGAGATGTGATATCTCAATGCTTCTAATACCAAACCTGAGACTCTTCCTATAACATGAGATGGGATATCCAACTCCTTCCCATTCCAATCCTGAGACCCTTTTGATAGCAGAGATGTGATATCTCAATGTTTATACCAAACCTGAGACCCTTCCTACGGCATGAGATGTCATATTCAACTCCTTCCCATTCCAATCCTGAGACCCTTCCTATAGCATGAGATTTGATATCCAACTCCTTCCCATTCCAATCCTGAGACCCTTCCTATAGCATGAGATGTGATGTCTCAATGCTTCTAATACCAAACCTGAGATCCTTCCTATAACATGAGATGTGATATCCAACTCCTTCCATTCCAATCCTGAGACCCTTCCTATAGCATGAGATGTGATATCTCAATGCTTATACCAAACCTGAGACCCTTCCTATAGCATGAGATGTGATATCCAACTCCTTCCCATTCCAATCATGAGACCCTTCCTATAGCATGAGATGTGATATCTCAATGCTTCTAATACCAAACCTGAGATCCTTCCTCTAACATGAAATGTGAGATCCAACTCCTTCCCTTTCCAAACCTAAGAGCCTATCTATAGCATGAGATGTGATATCCAAGTCCTTCACATTCCAACCCTTAGACCCTTCCTACAGCATGCAATATGATATCTCAATGATTCTAATAACAAACCTGAGACCCGTCCTATAACATGAGATGGGATATCCAACTCCTTCCCATTCCAATCCTGAGACACTTCCGATAGCAGAGATGTGATATCTCAATGTTTATACCAAACCTGAGACCCTTCCTATAACATGAGATGTGATATCCAACTCCTTCCCGTTCCAAACCTGAGACCCTTCCTTTAGCATGAGATGTGATATCCAGCTCCTTCCCATTCCAATCCTGAGACACTTCCGATAGCATGAGATGTGATATCTCAATGCTTCTAATATCAAAACTGAGACCCTCCCTATAGCATGATATGTGATATCTAAGTCCTTCCCATTCCAATCCTGAGACCCTTCCTATAGCATGAGATGTGATATCTCAATGCTTCTACCAAACCTGAGACCCTTCCTTTAGCATGAGATGTAATATCCAACTCCTTCCCATTCCAATCCTGAGACCCTTCCTATAGCATGAGATGTGATATCTCAATACTTCTAATACCAAACCTGAGATCCATCCTATAACATGAGATGTGATATCCAACTCCTTCCCTTTCCAAACCTGAGAGCCGTTCTATAGCATGAGATGTGATATCCAGGTCCTTCCCATTCCAATCCTTAGACCCTTCCTACAGCATGCAATATGATATCTCAATGATTCTAATAACAAACCTGAGACCCGTCCTATAGCATGAGATATGATATCCAAGTCCTTCCCATTCCAATCCTGAGACCCTTCCTATAACATGAAATGTGATATCCAACTCCTTCCCATTCCAACCTGAGACCCTTCCTATAGCATGAGATGGGATATCCAACTTCTTCCAAATCCAATACTGATACCCTTCCGATAGCATGAGATGTGATATCCCAATGCTTCTACCAAACCTGAGACCCATACTATGGCATGAGATGTGATATCAAACTCCTTCCCATTCCAATCCTGAGACCCTTCCTATAGCTTGAGGTGTGATATCCAACTCCTTCCCATTCCAATTCTGAGACCCTTCTTATACCATGAGACTTGATATCTCAATGCTTCTAATATTAAACCTGAGACCCGTCCTATAACATGAGATGTGATATCCAAATCCTTCCCCTTCCAAACCTTAGACCCTTCCTTTATCATGAGATGTGATATCCAACTCCTTCCCATTCCAATCCTGAGACCCTTCCGATATCATGAGATTTGTTATCTCAATGCTTCTAATATCAAACTTGAGACCCTCCCTATGGCATGAGATGTGACATCCAAGTCCTTCCCATTCCAATCCTGAGACCCTTCCTATAGCATGAGATGTGATATTTCTATGCTTCTAATACCAAACCTGAGACCCTTCCTATAACATGAGATGGGATATCCAACTCCTTCCCATTCCAATCCTGAGACCTTTCCGATAGCAGAGATGTGATATCTCAATGCTTATACCAAACCTGAGAACCTTCCTATGGCCTGAGATGTCATATACAACTCCTTCCCATTCCAATCCTGAGACCCTTCCTTTAGCATGAGATGTGATATCTCAATGCTTATACCAAATCTGAGACCCTTCCTATAGCATGAGATGTGATATCCAATTCCTTCCCATTCCAATCCTGAGACCCTTCCTATAGCATGAGATGTGATATCTCAATGCTTATACCAAACCTGAGAGCCTATCTATAACATGAGATGTGATATCCAAGTCCATCCCATTCCAATCCTTAGACCCTTCCTACAGCATGCGATGTGATATCTCAATGATTCTAATACCAAACCAGAGACTCTTCCTATAACATGAGATGGGATATCCAACTCCTTCCCATTCCAATCCTGAGCTGTTTCCGATAGCAGAGATGTGATATCTCAATGCTTATACCAAACCTGAGACCCTTCCTATAACATGAGATGTGATATCCAACTCCTTCCCGTTCCAAACCTGAGACACTAACTATAGCATATGTGATATCCAACTCCTTCCCATTCCAAACATGAGACCCTTCCTATAGCAAGAAAGTAATATCCAACTCCTACCCATTCCAATCCTGAGACCCTTCCTATAGCAAGAGATGTGATATCCAAATCCTTCCCATTCCAATCCTGAGACCCTTCCTATAACATGAGATGTGATATCCAACTCCTTCCCATTCCAATCCTGAGACACTTCCTATAGCATGAGATGTGATATCTCAATGCTTCTAATACCAAACCTGAGACTCTTCCTATAACATGAAATGGGATATCCAACTCCTTCCCATTCCAATCCTGAGACCCTTTTGATAGCAGAGATGTGATATCTCAATGTTTATACCAAACCTGAGACCCTTCCTACGGCATGAGATGTCATATTCAACTCCTTCCCATTCCAATCCTGAGACGCTTCCTATAGCATGAGATTTGATATCCAACTCCTTCCCATTCCAATCCTGAGACCCTTCCTATAGCATGAGATGTGATGCCTCAATGCTTCTAATACCAAACCTGAGATCCTTCCTATAACATGAGATGTGATATCCAACTCCTTCCATTCCAATCCTGAGACCCTTCCTATAGCATGAGATGTGATATCTCAATGCTTATACCAAACCTGAGACCCTTCCTATAGCATGAGATGTGATATCCAACTCCTTCCCATTCCAATCCTGAGACCCTTCCTATAGCATGAGATGTGATATCTCAATGCTTCTAATACCAAACCTGAGATCCTTCCTCTAACATGAAATGTGAGATCCAACTCCTTCCCTTTCCAAACCTAAGAGCCTATCTATAGCATGAGATGTGATATCCAAGTCCTTTACATTCCAACCCTTAGACCCTTCCTACAGCATGCAATATGATATCTCAATGATTCTAATAACAAACCTGAGACCCGTCCTATAACATGAGATGGGATATCCAACTCCTTCCCATTCCAATCCTGAGACACTTCCGATAGCAGAGATGTGATATCTCAATGTTTATACCAAACCTGAGACCCTTCCTATAACATGAGATGTGATATCCAACTCCTTCCCGTTCCAAACCTGACACCCTTCCTTTAGCATGAGATGTGATATCCAGCTCCTTCCCATTCCAATCCTGAGACACTTCCGATAGCATGAGATGTGATATCTCAATGCTTCTAATATCAAAACTGAGACCCTCCCTATAGCATGATATGTGATATCTAAGTCCTTCCCATTCCAATCCTGAGACCCTTCCTATAGCATGAGATGTGATATCTCAATGCTTCTACCAAACCTGAGACCCTTCCTTTAGCATGAGATGTGATATCCAACTCCTTCCCATTCCAATCCTGAAACCCTTCCTATAGCATGAGATGTGATATCTCAATACTTCTAATACCAAACCTGAGATCCTTCCGATAACATGAGATGTGATATCTCAATACTTCTAATACCAAACCTGAGATCCATCCTATAACATGAGATGTGATATCCAACTCCTTCCCTTTCCAAACCTGAGAGCCGTTCTATAGCATGAGATGTGATATCCAGGTCCTTCCCATTCCAATCCTTAACCCTTCCTACAGCATGCAATATGATATTTCAATGATTCTAATAACAAACCTGAGACCCGTCCTATAGCATGAGATATGATATCCAAGTCCTTCCCATTCCAATCCTGAGACCCTTCCTATAACATGAAATGTGATATCCAACTCCTTCCCATTCCAACCTGAGACCCTTCCTATAGCATGAGATGGGATATCCAACTTCTTCCAAATCCAATACTGATACCCTTCCGATAGCATGAGATGTGATATCCCAATGCTTCTACCAAACCTGAGACCCATACTATGGCATGAGATGTGATATCAAACTCCTTCCCATTCCAATCCTGAGACCCTTCCTATAGCTTGAGGTGTGATATCCAACTCCTTCCCATTCCAATTCTGAGACCCTTCTTATACCATGAGACTTGATATCTCAATGCTTCTAATATTAAACCTGAGACCCGCCTATAACATGAGATGTGATATCCAAATCCTTCCCCTTCCAAACCTTAGACCCTTCCTTTATCATGAGATGTGATATCCAACTCCTTCCCATTCCAATCCTGAGACCCTTCCGATATCATGAGATTTGTTATCTCAATGCTTCTAATATCAAACTTGAGACCCTCCCTATAGCATGAGATGTGACATCCAAGTCCTTCCCATTCCAATCCTGAGACCCTTCCTATAGCATGAGATGTGATATCTCTATGCTTCTAATACCAAACCTGAGACCCTTCCTATAACATGAGATGGGATATCCAACTCCTTCCCATTCCAATCCTGAGACCTTTCCGATAGCAGAGATGTGATATCTCAATGCTTATACCAAACCTGAGAACCTTCCTATGGCCTGAGATGTCATATACAACTCCTTCCCATTCCAATCCTGAGACCCTTCCTTTAGCATTAGATGTGATATCTCAATGCTTATACCAAATCTGAGACCCTTCCTATAGCATGAGATGTGATATCCAATTCCTTCCCATTCCAATCCTGAGACCCTTCCTATAGCATGAGATGTGATATCTCAATACTTATACCAAACCTGAGAGCCTACCTATAACATGAGATGTGATATCCAAGTCTATCCCATTCCAATCCTTAGACCCTTCCTACAGCATGCGATGTGATATCTCAATAATTCTAATACCAAACCAGAGACTCTTCCTATAACATGAGATGGGATATCCAACTCCTTACCATTCCAATCCTGAGCCGCTTCCGATAGCAGAGATGTGATATCTCAATGCTTATACCAAACCTGAGACCCTTCCTATAACATGAGATGTGATATCCAACTCCTTCCCGTTCCAAACCTGAGACACTAACTATAGCATATGTGATATCCAACTCCTTCCCATTCCAAACATGAGACCCTTCCTATAGCAAGAAAGTAATATCCAACTCCTACCCATTCCAATCCTGAGACCCTTCCTATAGCAAGAGATGTGATATCCAAATCCTTCCCATTCCAATCCTGAGACCCTTCCTATAACATGAGATGTGATATCCAACTCCTTCCCATTCCAACCTGAGACACTTCCTATAGCATGAGAAGGGATATCCAACTCCTTCCCAATCCAATCCTGAGACCCTTCCGATAGCAGAGATGTGATATCTCAATGCTTATACCAAACCTGAGACCCTTCCTATGGCATGAGATGTGATATCCAACTCCTTGCCATTCAAATCCTGAGACCCTTCCTATAGCATGAGAAGGGATATCCAACTCCTTCCCAATCCAATCCTGAGACCCTTCCGATAGCAGCGACGTGATATCTCAATGCTTCTACCAAACCTGAGACCCTTCCTTTAGCATGAGATGTGATATCCAAATCCTTCACATTCCAATCCTGAGACCCTTCCTATAGCATGAGATGTGATATCTCAATGCTTCTAATACCAAACCTGAGATCCTTCCTATAACATGAGATGTGATATCCAATTCCTTCCCATTCCAAACCTGAGACCCTTCCTATTGGATGAGATGTGATATCCAACTCCTTCCCATTCCAACCTTGAGACCCTTCCTATAGCATGAGATGTGATGTCTCAATGCTTCTAATACCAAACCTGAGATCCTTCCTATAACATGAGATGTGATATCCAACTCCTTCTATTCCAATCCTGAGACCCGTCCTATAGCATGAGATGTGATATCTCAAGGCTTATACCAAACCTGAGACCCTTCCTATAGCATGAGATGTGATATCCAACTGCTTCCCATTCCAATCCTGAGACCCTTCCTATAGCATGCAATATGATATCTCAATGATTCTAATAACAAACCTGAGACCCGTCCTATAGCATCAGATATGATATCCAAGTCCTTCGCATTCCAATCCTGAGACCCTTCCTATAACATGAAATGTGATATCCAACTCCTTCCCATTCCAACCTGAGACCATTCCTATAGCATGAGATGGGATATCCAACTTCTTCCAAATCCAATACTGATACCCTTCCGATAGCATGAGATGTGATATCCCAATGCTTCTACCAAACCTGAGACCCATACTATGGCATGAGATGTGATATCAAACTCCTTCCCATTCCAATCCTGAGACCCTTCCTATAGCTTGAGGTGTGATATCCAACTCCTTCCCATTCCAATTCTGAGACCCTTCTTATACCATGAGACTTGATATCTCAATGCTTCTAATATTAAACCTGAGACCCGTCCTATAACATGAGATGTGATATCCAAATCCTTCCCCTTCCAAACCTTAGACCCTTCCTTTATCATGAGATGTGATATCCAACTCCTTCCCATTCCAATCCTGAGACCCTTCCGATATCATGAGATTTGTTATCTCAATGCTTCTAATATCAAACTTGAGACCCTCCCTATAGCATGAGATGTGACATCCAAGTCCTTCCCATTCCAATCCTGAGACCCTTCCTATAGCATGAGATGTGATATCTCTATGCTTCTAATACCAAACCTGAGACCCTTCCTATAACATGAGATGGGATATCCAACTCCTTCCCATTCCAATCCTGAGACCTTTCCGATAGCAGAGATGTGATATCTCAATGCTTATACCAAACCTGAGAACCTTCCTATGGCCTGAGATGTCATATACAACTCCTTCCCATTCCAATCCTGAGACCCTTCCTTTAGCATGAGATGTGATATCTCAATGCTTATACCAAATCTGAGACCCTTCCTATAGCATGAGATGTGATATCCAATTCCTTCCCATTCCAATCCTGAGACCCTTCCTATAGCATGAGATGTGATATCTCAATGCTTATACCAAACCTGAGAGCCTACCTATAACATGAGATGTGATATCCAAGTCTATCCCATTCCAATCCTTAGACCCTTCCTACAGCATGCGATGTGATATCTCAATAATTCTAATACCAAACCAGAGACTCTTCCTATAACATGAGATGGGATATCCAACTCCTTCCCATTCCAATCCTGAGCCGCTTCCGATAGCAGAGATGTGATATCTCAATGCTTATACCAAACCTGAGACCCTTCCTATAACATGAGATGTGATATCCAACTCCTTCCCGTTCCAAACCTGAGACACTAACTATAGCATATGTGATATCCAACTCCTTCCCATTCCAAACATGAGACCCTTCCAATAGCAAGAAAGTAATATCCAACTCCTACCCATTCCAATCCTGAGACCCTTCCTATAGCAAGAGATGTGATATCCAAATCCTTCCCATTCCAATCCTGAGACCCTTCCTATAACATGAGATGTGATATCCAACTCCTTCCCATTCCAACCTGAGACACTTCCTATAGCATGAGAAGGGATATCCAACTCCTTCCCAATCCAATCCTGAGACCCTTCCGATAGCAGAGATGTGATATCTCAATGCTTATACCAAACCTGAGTCCCTTCCTATGGCATGAGATGTGATATCCAACTCCTTGCCATTCAAATCCTGAGACCCTTCCTATAGCATGAGAAGGGATATCCAACTCCTTCCCAATCCAATCCTGAGACCCTTCCGATAGCAGCGACGTGATATCTCAATGCTCTACCAAACCTGAGACCCTTCCTTTAGCATGAGATGTGATATCCAAATCCTTCACATTCCAATCCTGAGACCCTTCCTATAGCATGAGATGTGATATCTCAATGCTTCTAATACCAAACCTGAGATCCTTCCTATAACATGAGATGTGATATCCAATTCCTTCCCATTCCAAACCTGAGACCCTTCCTATTGGATGAGATGTGATATCCAACTCCTTCCCATTCCAACCTTGAGACCCTTCCTATATCATGAGATGTGATGTCTCAATGCTTCTAATACCAAACCTGAGATCCTTCCTATAACATGAGATGTGATATCCAACTCCTTCCATTCCAATCCTGAGACCCGTCCTATAGCATGAGATGTGATATCTCAAGGCTTATACCAAACCTGAGACCCTTCCTATAGCATGAGATGTGATATCCAACTGCTTCCCATTCCAATCCTGAGACCCTTCCTATAGCATGAGATGTGATATCTCAATGCTTCTAATACCAAACCTGAGATCCTTCCTCTAACATGAAATGTGATATCCAACTCCTTCCCTTTCCAAACCTAAGAGCCTATCTATAGCATGAGATGTGATATCCAAGTCCTTCACATTCCAACCCTTAGACCCTTCCTACAGCATGCAATATGATATCTCAATGATTCTAATAACAAACCTGAGACCCGTCCTATAACATGAGATGGGATATCCAACTCCTTCCCATTCCAATCCTGAGACACTTCCGATAGCAGAGATGTGATATCTCAATGCTTATACCAAACCTGAGACCCTTCCTATAACATGAGATGTGATATCCAAATCCTTCCCGTTCCAAACCTGAGACCCTTCCTTTAGCATGAGATGTGATATCCAGCTCCTTCCCATTCCAATCCTGAGACACTTCCGATAGCATGAGATGTGATATCTCAATGCTTCTAATATCAAAACTGAGACCCTCCCAATAGCATGATATGTGATATCTAAGTCCTTCCCATTCCAATCCTGAGACCTTCCCTATAGCATGAGATGTGATATCCAACTCCTTCCCATTCCAATCCTGAGACCCTTCCTATAGCATGAGATATGATATCTCAATACTTCTAATACCAAACGTGAGATCCTTCCGATAACATGAGATGTGATATCCAAATCCTTCCCCTTCCAAACCTGAGACCCTCCCTTTAGCATGAAATGTGATATCCAACTCCTTCCTATTCCAATCCTGAGACTCTTCTGATAGCATGAGATGTGATATCTCAATGCTTCTAATACCAAACCTGAGATCCTTCCGATAGCATGAGATGTGATATCTCAATGCTTCTAATACCAAACCTGAGATCCTTCCTATAACATGAGATGTGATATCCAAATCCTTCCCCTTCCAAACCTGAGACCCTCCCTTTAGCATGAGATGTGATATCTAACTCCTTCCCATTCCATTCCTGGGACCCTTCTGATAGCATGAGATGTGATATCTCAATGCCTCTAATACCAAACCTGAGATCCTACCTCTAACATGAAATGAGATATCCAACTCTTTCCCCTTCCAAACCTGAGAGCCTTCCTATAGCATGAGATGTGATATCCAAGTCCTTCCCATTCCAATACTGAGACCCTTCCTATAGCTTGAGATGTGATATCCAACTCCTTCCCATTCCAATTCTGAGACCCTTCCTATAGCATGAGATGTGATATCTCAATGCTTATACCAAACCTGAGAGCCTACCTATAACATGAGATGTGATATCCAAGTCCATCCCATTCCAATCCTTAGACCCTTCCTACAGCATGCGATGTGATATCTCAATGATTCTAATACCAAACCAGAGACTCTTCCTATAACATGAGATGGGATATCCAACTCCTTCCCATTCCAATTCTGAGACCCTTCCTATACTATGAGACTTGATATCTCAATGCTTCTAATACCAAACCTGAGACCCGTAATATAACATGAGATGTGATATCCAAATCCTTCCCCTTCCAAACCTTAGACCCTTCCTTTATCATGAGATGTGATATCCAACTCCTTCCCATTCCAATCCTGAGACCCTTCCAATATCATGAGATGTGATATCTCAAAGCTTCTAATATCAAACTTGAGACCCTCCCTATAGCATGAGATGTGATATCCAAGTCCTTCCCATTCCAATCCTGAGACCCTTCCTATAGCATGAGATGTGATATCTCAATGCTTCTAATACCAAACCTGAGACCCTTCCTATAACATGAGATGGGAATATCCAACTCCTTCCCATTCCAATCTTGAGACCCTTCCGATAGCAGAGATGTGATATCTCAATGCTTATACCAAACCTGAGATCCTTCCTATAACATGAGATGTGATATCCAACTCCTTCCCATTCCAATCCTGAGACACTTCCTATAGCATGAGATGTGATATCTCACTGCTTATACCAAACCTGAGACCCTTCCCATAGCAGGAGATGTGATATCCAACTCCTTCCCATTCCAATCCTCAGACCCTTCCTATAGCATGAGATGTGATATCTCAATGCTTCTAATGTCAAACTTGAGACCCTACCTATAGCATGAGATGTGATATCCAAGTCCTTCCCATTCCAATCCTGAGACACTTCCTATAGCATGAGATGTGATATCTCAATGCTTCTAATACCAAACTTGAGACTCTTCCTATAACATGAGATGGGATATCCAACTCCTTCCCATTCCAATCCTGAGACCCTTTTGATAGCAGAGATGTGATATCTCAATGTTTATACCAAACCTGAGACCCTTCCTACGGCATGAGATGTCATATTCAACTCCTTCCCATTCCAATCCTGAGACCCTTCCTATAGCATGAGATTTGATATCCAACTCCTTCCCATTTCAATCCTGAGACCCTTCCTATAGCATGAGATGTGATGTCTCAATGCTTCTAATACCAAACCTGAGATCCTTCCTATAACATGAGATCTGATATCCAACTCCTTCCATTCCAATCCTGAGACCCTTCCTATAGCATGAGATGTGATATCTCAATGCTTATACCAAACCTGAGACCCTTCCTATAGCATGATATGTGATATCCAACTCCTTCCCATTCCAATCCTGAGACCCTTCCTATAGCATGAGATGTGATATCTCAATGCTTCTAATACCAAACCTGAGATCCTTCCTCTAACATGAAATGTGAGATCCAACTCCTTCCCTTTCCAAACCTAAGAGCCTATCTATAGCATGAGATGTGATATCCAAGTCCTTCACATTCCAACCCTTAGACCCTTCCTACAGCATGCAATATGATATCTCAATGATTCCAATAACAAACCTGAGACCCGTCCTATAACATGAGATGGGATATCCAACTCCTTCCCATTCCAATCCTGAGACACTTCCGATAGCAGAGATGTGATATCTCAATGTTTATACCAAACCTGAGACCCTTCCTATAACATGAGATGTGATATCCAACTCCTTCCCGTTCCAAACCTGAGACCCTTCCTTTAGCATGAGATGTGATATCCAGCTCCTTCCCATTCCAATCCTGAGACACTTCCGATAGCATGAGATGTGATATCTCAATGCTTCTAATATCAAAACTGAGACGCTCCCTATAGCATGATATGTGATATCTAAGTCCTTCCCATTCCAATCCTGAGACCCTTCCTATAGCATGAGATTTGATATCTCAATGCTTCTACCAAACCTGAGACCCTTCCTTTAGCATGAGATGTGATATCCAACTCCTTCCCATTCCAATCCTGAGACCCTTCCTATAGCATGAGATGTGATATCTCAATACTTCTAATACCAAACCTGAGATCCTTCCGATAACATGAGATGTGATATCTCAATACTTCTAATACCAAACCTGAGATCCATCCTATAACATGAGATGTGATATCCAACTCCTTCCCTTTCCAAAGCTGAGAGCCGTTCTATAGCATGAGATGTGATAACCAGGTCCTTCCCATTCCAATCCTTAGACCCTTCCTACAGCATGCAATATGATATCTCAATGATTCTAATAACAAACCTGAGACCCGTCCTATAGCATGAGATATGATATCCAAGTCCTTCCCATTCCAATCCTGAGACCCTTCCTATAGCATGAGATGGGATATCCAACTTCTTCCAAATCCAATACTGATACCCTTCCGATAGCATGAGATGTGATATCCCAATGCTTCTACCAAACCTGAGACCCATACTATGGCATGAGATGTGATATCAAACTCCTTCCCATTCCAATCCTGAGACCCTTCCTATAGCTTGAGGTGTGATATCCAACTCCTTCCCATTCCAATTCTGAGACCCTTCTTATACCATGAGACTTGATATCTCAATGCTTCTAATATTAAACCTGAGACCCGTCCTATAACATGAGATGTGATATCCAAATCCTTCCCCTTCCAAACCTTAGACCCTTCCTTTATCATGAGATGTGATATCCAACTCCTTCCCATTCCAATCCTGAGACCCTTCCGATATCATGAGATTTGTTATCTCAATGCTTCTAATATCAAACTTGAGACCCTACCTATAGCATGAGATGTGACATCCAAGTCCTTCCCATTCCAATCCTGAGACCCTTCCTATAGCATGAGATGTGATATCTCTATGCTTCTAATACCAAACCTGAGACCCTTCCTATAACATGAGATGGGATATCCAACTCCTTCCCATTCCAATCCTGAGACCTTTCCGATAGCAGAGATGTGATATCTCAATGCTTATACCAAAACTGAGAACCTTCCTATGGCCTGAGATGTCATATACAACTCCTTCCCATTCCAATCCTGAGACCCTTCCTTTAGCATGAGATGTGATATCTCAATGCTTATACCAAATCTGAGACCCTTCCTATAGCATGAGATGTGATATCCAATTCCTTCCCATTCCAATCCTGTGACCCTTCCTATAGCATGAGATGTGATATCTCAATGCTTATAGCAAACCTGAGAGCCTACCTATAACATGAGATGTGATATCCAAGTCCATCCCATTCCAATCCTTAGACCCTTCCTACAGCATGCGATGTGATATCTCAATGATTCTAATACCAAACCAGAGACTCTTCCTATAACATGAGATGGGATATCCAACTCCTTCCCATTCCAATCCTGAGCCGCTTCCGATAGCAGAGATGTGATATCTCAATGCTTATACCAAACCTGAGACCCTTCCTATAACATGAGATGTGATATCCAACTCCTTCCCGTTCCAAACCTGAGACACTAACTATAGCATATGTGATATCCAACTCCTTCCCATTCCAAACATGAGACCCTTCCTATAGCAAGAAAGTAATATCCAACTCCTACCCATTCCAATCCTGAGACCCTTCCTATAGCAAGAGATGTGATATCCAAATCCTTCCCATTCCAATCCTGAGACCCTTCCTATAACATGAGATGTGATATCCAACTCCTTCCCATTCCAACCTGAGACACTTCCTATAGCATGAGAAGGGATATCCAACTCATTCCCAATCCAATCCTGAGACCCTTCCGATAGCAGAGATGTGATATCTCAATGCTTATACCAAACCTGAGACCCTTCCTATGGCATGAGATGTGATATCCAACTCCTTGCCATTCAAATCCTGAGACCCTTCGTATAGCATGAGAAGGGATATCCAACTCCTTCCCAATCCAATCCTGAGACCCTTCCGATAGCAGCGACGTGATATCTCAATGCTTCTACCAAAGCTGAGACCCTTCCTTTAGCATGAGATGTGATATCCAAATCCTTCACATTCCAATCCTGAGACCCTTCCTATAGCATGAGATGTGATATCTCAATGCTTCTAATACCAAACCTGAGATCCTTCCTATAACATGAGATGTGATATCCAATTCCTTCCCATTCCAAACCTGAGACCCTTCCTATTGGATGAGATGTGATATCCAACTCCTTCCCATTCCAACCCTGAGACCCTTCCTATAGCATGAGATGTGATGTCTCAATGCTTCTAATACCAAACCTGAGATCCTTCCTATAACATGAGATGTGATATCCAACTCCTTCCATTCCAATCCTGAGACCCGACCTATAGCATGAGATGTGATATCTCAATGCTTATACCAAACCTGAGACCCTTCCTATAGCATGAGATGTGATATCCAACTGCTTCCCATTCCAATCCTGAGACCCTTCCTATAGCATGAGATGTGATATCTCAATGCTTCTAATACCAAACCTGAGATCCTTCCTCTAACATGAAATGTGATATCCAACTCCTTCCCTTTCCAAACCTAAGAGCCTATCTATAGCATGAGATGTGATATCCAAGTCCTTCACATTCCAACCCTTAGACCCTTCCTACAGCATGCAATATGATATCTCAATGATTCTAATAACAAACCTGAGACCCGTCCTATAACATGAGATGGGATATCCAACTCCTTCCCATTCCAATCCTGAGACACTTCCGATAGCAGAGATGTGATATCTCAATTCTTATACCAAACCTGAGACCCTTCCTATAACATGAGATGTGATATCCAAATCCTTCCCGTTCCAAACCTGAGACCCTTCCTTTAGCATGAGATGTGATATCCAGCTCCTTCCCATTCCAATCCTGAGACACTTCCGATAGCATGAAATGTGATATCTCAATGCTTCTAATATCAAAACTGAGACCCTCCCTATAGCATGATATGTGATATCTAAGTCCTTCCCATTCCAATCCTGAGACCCTCCCTATAGCATGAGATGTGATATCCAACTCCTTCCCATTCCAATCCTGAGACCCTTCCTATAGCATGAGATGTGATATCTCAATGCTTCTACCAAACCTGAGACCCTTCCTTTAGCATGAGATGTGATATCCAACTCCTTCCCATTCCAATCCTGAGACCCTTCCTATAGCATGAGATGTGATATCTCAATACTTCTAATACCAAACCTGAGATCCTTCCGATAACATGAGATGTGATATCTCAATACTTCTAATACCAAACCTGAGATCCATCCTATAACATGAGATGTGATATCCAACTCCTTCCCTTTCCAAACCTGAGAGCCGTTCTATAGCATGAGATGTGATAACCAGGTCCTTCCCATTCCAATCCTTAGACCCTTCCTACAGCATGCAATATGATATCTCAATGATTCTAATAACAAACCTGAGACCCGTCCTATAGCATGAGATATGATATCCAAGTCCTTCCCATTCCAATCCTGAGACCCTTCCTATAACACGAAATGTGATATCCAACTCCTTCCCATTCCAACCTGAGACCCTTCCTATAGCATGAGATGGGATATCCAACTTCTTCCAAATCCAATACTGATACCCTTCCGATAGCATGAGATGTGATATCCCAATGCTTCTACCAAACCTGAGACCCATACTATGGCATGAGATGTGATATCAAACTCCTTCCCATTCCAATCCTGAGACCCTTCCTATAGCTTGAGGTGTGATATCCAACTCCTTCCCATTCCAATTCTGAGACCCTTCTTATACCATGAGACTTGATATCTCAATGCTTCTAATATTAAACCTGAGACCCGTCCTATAACATGAGATGTGATATCCAAATCCTTCCCCTTCCAAACCTTAGACCCTTCCTTTATCATGAGATGTGATATCCAACTCCTTCCCATTCCAATCCTGAGACCCTTCCGATATCATGAGATTTGTTATCTCAATGCTTCTAATATCAAACTTGAGACCCTACCTATAGCATGAGATGTGACATCCAAGTCCCTCCCATTCCAATCCTGAGACCCTTCCTATAGCATGAGATGTGATATCTCTATGCTTCTAATACCAAACCTGAGACCCTTCCTATAACATGAGATGGGATATCCAACTCCTTCCCATTCCAATCCTGAGACCTTTCCGATAGCAGAGATGTGATATCTCAATGCTTATACCAAACCTGAGAACCTTCCTATGGCCTGAGATGTCATATACAACTCCTTCCCATTCCAATCCTGAGACCCTTCCTTTAGCATGAGATGTGATATCTCAATGCTTATACCAAATCTGAGACCCTTCCTATAGCATGAGATGTGATATCCAATTCCTTCCCATTCCAATCCTGTGACCCTTCCTATAGCATGAGATGTGATATCTCAATGCTTATAGCAAACCTGAGAGCCTACCTATAACATGAGATGTGATATCCAAGTCCATCCCATTCCAATCCTTAGACCCTTCCTACAGCATGCTATGTGATATCTCAATGATTCTAATACCAAACCAGAGACTCTTCCTATAACATGAGATGGGATATCCAACTCCTTCCCATTCCAATCCTGAGCCACTTCCGATAGCAGAGATGTGATATCTCAATGCTTATACCAAACCTGAGACCCTTCCTATAACATGAGATGTGATATCCAACTCCTTCCCGTTCCAAACCTGAGACACTAACTATAGCATATGTGATATCCAACTCCTTCCCATTCCAAACATGAGACCCTTCCTATAGCAAGAAAGTAATATCCAACTCCTACCCATTCCAATCCTGAGACCCTTCCTATAGCAAGAGATGTGATATCCAAATCCTTCCCATTCCATTCCTGAGACCCTTCCTATAACATGAGATGTGATATCCAACTCCTTCCCATTCCAACCTGAGACACTTCCTATAGCATGAGAAGGGATATCCAACTCCTTCCCAATCCAATCCTGAGACCCTTCCGATAGCAGAGATGTGATATCTCAATGCTTATACCAAACCTGAGACCCTTCCTATGGCATGAGATGTGATATCCAACTCCTTGCCATTCAAATCCTGAGACCCTTCCTATAGCATGAGAAGGGATATCCAACTCCTTCCCAATCCAATCCTGAGACCCTTCCGATAGCAGCGACGTGATATCTCAATGCTTCTACCAAACCTGAGACCCTTCCTTTAGCATGAGATGTGATATCCAAATCCTTCACATTCCAATCCTGAGACCCTTCCTATAGCATGAGATGTGATATCTCAATGCTTCTAATACCAAACCTGAGATCCTTCCTATAACATGAGATGTGATATCCAATTCCTTCCCATTCCAAACCTGAGACCCTTCCTATTGGATGAGATGTGATATCCAACTCCTTCCCATTCCAACCCTGAGACCCTTCCTATAGCATGAGATGTGATGTCTCAATGCTTCTAATACCAAACCTGAGATCCTTCCTATAACATGAGATGTGATATCCAACTCCTTCCATTCCAATCCTGAGACCCGTCCTATAGCATGAGATGTGATATCTCAATGCTTATACCAAACCTGAGACCCTTCCTATAGCATGAGATGTGATATCCAACTGCTTCCCATTCCAATCCTGAGACCCTTCCTATAGCATGAGATGTGATATCTCAATGCTTCTAATACCAAACCTGAGATCCTTCCTCTAACATGAAATGTGATATCCAACTCCTTCCCTTTCCAAACCTAAGAGCCTATCTATAGCATGAGATGTGATATCCAAGTCCTTCACATTCCAACCCTTAGACCCTTCCTACAGCATGCAATATGATATCTCAATGATTCTAATAACAAACCTGAGACCCGTCCTATAACATGAGATGGGATATCCAACTCCTTCCCATTCCAATCCTGAGACACTTCCGATAGCAGAGATGTGATATCTCAATGCTTATACCAAACCTGAGACCCTTCCTATAACATGAGATGTGATATCCAAATCCTTCCCGTTCCAAACCTGAGACCCTTCCTTTAGCATGAGATGTGATATCCAGCTCCTTCCCATTCCAATCCTGAGACACTTCCGATAGCATGAGATGTGATATCTCAATGCTTCTAATATCAAAACTGAGACCCTCCCTATAGCATGATATGTGATATCTAAGTCCTTCCCATTCCAATCCTGAGACCCTCCCTATAGCATGAGATGTGATATCCAACTCCTTCCCATTCCAATCCTGAGACCCTTCCTATAGCATGAGATATGATATCTCAATACTTCTAATACCAAACGAAAGATCCTTCCGATAACATGAGATGTGATATCCAAATCCTTCCCCTTCCAAACCTGAGACCCTCCCTTTAGCATGAAATGTGATATCCAACTCCTTCCTATTCCAATCCTGAGACTCTTCTGATAGCATGAGATGTGATATCTCAATGCTTCTAATACCAAACCTGAGATCCTTCCGATAGCATGAGATGTGATATCTCAATGCTTCTAATACCAAACCTGAGATCCTTCCTATACCATGAGATGTGATATCCAAATCCTTCCCCTTCCAAACCTGAGACCCTCCCTTTAGCATGAGATGTGATATCTAACTCCTTCCCATTCCATTCCTGAGACCCTTCTGATAGCATGAGATGTGATATCTCAATGCCTCTAATACCAAACCTGAGATCCTACCTCTAACATGAAATGAGATATCCAACTCTTTCCCCTTCCAAACCTGAGAGCCTTCCTATAGCATGAGATGTGATATCCAAGTCCTTCCCATTCCAATACTGAGACCCTTCCTATAGCTTGAGATGTGATATCCAACTCCTTCCCATTCCAATTCTGAGACCCTTCCTATAGCATGAGATGTGATATCTCAATGCTTATACCAAACCTGAGAGCCTACCTATAGCATGAGATGTGATATCCAAGTCCATCCCATTCCAATCCTTAGACCCTTCCTACAGCATGCGATGTGATATCTCAATGATTCTAATACCAAACCAGAGACTCTTCCTATAACATGAGATGGGATATCCAACTCCTTCCAATTCCAATCCTGAGACCCTTTTGATAGCAGAGATGTGATATCTCAATGTTTATACCAAACCTGAGACCCTTCCTACGGCATGAGATGTCATATTCAACTCCTTCCCATTCCAATCCTGAGACCCTTCCTATAGCATGAGATTTGATATCCAACTCCTTCCCATTCCAATCCTGAGACCCTTCCTATAGCATGAGATGTGATGTCTCAATGCTTCTAATACCAAACCTGAGATCCTTCCTATAACATGAGATGTGATATCCAACTCCTTCCATTCCAATCCTGAGACCCTTCCTATAGCATGAGATGTGATATATCAATGCTTATACCAAACCTGAGACCCATCCTATAGCATGAGATGTGATATCCAACTCCTTCCCATTCCAATCCTGAGACCCTTCCGATAGCCTGAGATGTGATATCCAATTCCTTCCCATTCCAATCCTGAGACCCTTCCTATAGCATGAGATGTGATATCTCAATGCTTATACCAAACCTGAGAGCCTACCTATAACATGAGATGTGATATCCAAGTCCATCCCATTCCAATCCTTAGACCCTTCCTACAGCATGCGATGTGATATCTCAATGATTCTAATACCAAACCAGAGACTCTTCCTATAACATGAGATGGGATATCCAACTCCTTCCCATTCCAATCCTGAGCCGCTTCCGATAGCAGAGATGTGATATCTCAATGCTTATAACAAACCTGAGACCCTTCCTATAACATGAGATGTGATATCCAACTCCTTCCCGTTCCAAACCTGAGACACTAACTATAGCATATGTGATATCCAACTCCTTCCCATTCCAAACATGAGACCCTTCCTATAGCAAGAAAGTAATATCCAACTCCTACCCATTCCAATCCTGAGACCCTTCCTATAGCAAGAGATGTGATATCCAAATCCTTCCCATTCCAATCCTGAGACCCTTCCTATAACATGAGATGTGATATCCAACTCCTTCCCATTCCAACCTGAGACACTTCCTATAGCATGAGAAGGGATATCCAACTCCTTCCCAATCCAATCCTGAGACCCTTCCGATAGCAGAGATGTGATATCTCAATGCTTATACCAAACCTGAGACCCTTCCTATGGCATGAGATGTGATATCCAACTCCTTGCCATTCAAATCCTGAGACCCTTCCTATAGCATGAGAAGGGATATCCAACTCCTTCCCAATCCAATCCTGAGACCCTTCCGATAGCAGCGACGTGATATCTCAATGCTTCTACCAAACCTGAGACCCTTCCTTTAGCATGAGATGTGATATCCAAATCCTTCACATTCCAATCCTGAGACCCTTCCTATAGCATGAGATGTGATATCTCAATGCTTCTAATACCAAACCTGAGATCCTTCCTATAACATGAGATGTGATATCCAATTCCTTCCCATTCCAAACCTGAGACCCTTCCTATTGGATGAGATGTGATATCCAACTCCTTCCCATTCCAACCCTGAGACCCTTCCTATAGCATGAGATGTGATGTCTCAATGCTTCTAATACCAAACCTGAGATCCTTCCTATAACATGAGATGTGATATCCAACTCCTTCCATTCCAATCCTGAGACCCGTCCTATAGCATGAGATGTGATATCTCAATGCTTATACCAAACCTGAGACCCTTCCTATAGCATGAGATGTGATATCCAACTGCTTCCCATTCCAATCCTGAGACCCTTCCTATAGCATGAGATGTGATATCTCAATGCTTCTAATACCAAACCTGAGATCCTTCCTCTAACATGAAATGTGATATCCAACTCCTTCCCTTTCCAAACCTAAGAGCCTATCTATAGCATGAGATGTGATATCCAAGTCCTTCACATTCCAACCCTTAGACCCTTCCTACAGCATGCAATATGATATCTCAATGATTCTAATAACAAACCTGAGACCCGTCCTATAACATGAGATGGGATATCCAACTCCTTCCCATTCCAATCCTGAGACACTTCCGATAGCAGAGATGTGATATCTCAATGCTTATACCAAACCTGAGACCCTTCCTATAACATGAGATGTGATATCCAAATCCTTCCCGTTCCAAACCTGAGACCCTTCCTTTAGCATGAGATGTGATATCCAGCTCCTTCCCATTCCAATCCTGAGACACTTCCGATAGCATGAGATGTGATATCTCAATGCTTCTAATATCAAAACTGAGACCCTCCCTATAGCATGATATGTGATATCTAAGTCCTTCCCATTCCAATCCTGAGACCCTCCCTATAGCATGAGATGTGATATCCAACTCCTTCCCATTCCAATCCTGAGACCCTTCCTATAGCATGAGATATGATATCTCAATACTTCTAATACCAAACGTGAGATCCTTCCGATAACATGAGATGTGATATCCAAATCCTTCCCCTTCCAAACCTGAGACCCTCCCTTTAGCATGAAATGTGATATCCAACTCCTTCCTATTCCAATCCTGAGACTCTTCTGATAGCATGAGATGTGATATCTCAATGCTTCTAATACCAAACCTGAGATCCTTCTGATAGCATGAGATGTGATATCTCAATGCTTCTAATACACAACCTGAGATCCTTCCTATAACATGAGATGTGATATCCAAATCCTTCCCCTTCCAAACCTGAGACCCTCCCTTTAGCATGAGATGTGATATCTAACTCCTTCCCATTCCATTCCTGAGACCCTTCTGATAGCATGAGATGTGATATCTCAATGCCTCTAATACCAAACCTGAGATCCTACCTCTAACATGAAATGAGATATCCAACTCTTTCCCCTTCCAAACCTGAGAGCCTTCCTATAGCATGAGATGTGATATCCAAGTCCTTCCCATTCCAATACTGAGACCCTTCCTATAGCTTGAGATGTGATATCCAACTCCTTCCCATTCCAATTCTGAGACCCTTCCTATAGCATGAGATGTGATATCTCAATGCTTATACCAAACCTGAGAGCCTACCTATAGCATGAGATGTGATATCCAAGTCCATCCCATTCCAATCCTTAGACCCTTCCTACAGCATGCAATGTGATATCTCAATGATTCTAATACCAAACCAGAGACTCTTCCTATAACATGAGATGGGATATCCAACTCCTTCCCATTCCAATTCTGAGACCCTTCCTATACTATGAGACTTGATATCTCAATGCTTCTAATACCAAACCTGAGACCCGTAATATAACATGAGATGTGATATCCAAATCCTTCCCCTTCCAAACCTTAGACCCTTCCTTTATCATGAGATGTGATATCCAACTCCTTCCCATTCCAATCCTGAGACCCTTCCGATATCATGAGATGTGATATCTCAAAGCTTCTAATATCAAACTTGAGACCCTCCCTATAGCATGAGATGTGATATCCAAGTCCTTCCCATTCCAATCCTGAGACCCTTCCTATAGCATGAGATGTGATATCTCAATGCTTCTAATACCAAACCTGAGACCCTTCCTATAACATGAGATGGGAATATCCAACTCCTTCCCATTCCAATCTTCAGACCCTTCCGATAGCAGAGATGTGATATCTCAATGCTTATACCACACCTGAGATCCTTCCTATAACATGAGATGTGATATCCAACTCCTTCCCATTCCAATCCTGAGACACTTCCTATAGCATGAGATGTGATATCTCACTGCTTATACCAAACCTGAGACCCTTCCCATAGCAGATGTGATATCCAACTCCTTCCCATTCCAATCCTCAGACCCTTCCTATAGCATGAGATGTGATATCTCAATGCTTCTAATGTCAAACTTGAGACCCTACCTATAGCAGGAGATGTGATATCCAAGTCCCTCCCATTCCAATCCTGAGACCCTTCCTATAGCATGAGATGTGATATCTCAATGCTTCTAATACCAAACCTGAGATCCTTCCTCTAACATGAAATGTGATATCCAACTCCTTCCCTTTCCAAACCTAAGAGCCTATCTATAGCATGAGATGTGATATCCAAGTCCTTCACATTCCAACCCTTAGACCCTTCCTACAGCATGCAATATGATATCTCAATGATTCTAATAACAAACCTGAGACCCGTCCTATAACATGAGATGGGATATCCAACTCCTTCCCATTCCAATCCTGAGACACTTCCGATAGCAGAGATGTGATATCTCAATGCTTATACCAAACCTGAGACCCTTCCTATAACATGAGATGTGATATCCAAATCCTTCCCGTTCCAAACCTGAGACCCTTCCTTTAGCATGAGATGTGATATCCAGCTCCTTCCCATTCCAATCCTGAGACACTTCCGATAGCATGAGATGTGATATCTCAATGCTTCTAATATCAAAACTGAGACCCTCCCTATAGCATGATATGTGATATCTAAGTCCTTCCCATTCCAATCCTGAGACCCTCCCTATAGCATGAGATGTGATATTCAACTCCTTCCCATTCCAATCCTGAGACCCTTCCTATAGCATGAGATATGATATCTCAATACTTCTAATACCAAACGTGAGATCCTTCCGATAACATGAGATGTGATATCCAAATCCTTCCCCTTCCAAACCTGAGACCCTCCCTTTAGCATGAAATGTGATATCCAACTCCTTCCTATTCCAATCCTGAGACTCTTCTGATAGCATGAGATGTGATATCTCAATGCTTCTAATACCAAACCTGAGATCCTTCTGATAGCATGAGATGTGATATCTCAATGCTTCTAATACACAACCTGAGATCCTTCCTATAACATGAGATGTGATATCCAAATCCTTCCCCTTCCAAACCTGAGACCCTCCCTTTAGCATGAGATGTGATATCTAACTCCTTCCCATTCCATTCCTGAGACCCTTCTGATAGCATGAGATGTGATATCTCAATGCCTCTAATACCAAACCTGAGATCCTACCTCTAACATGAAATGAGATATCCAACTCTTTCCCCTTCCAAACCTGAGAGCCTTCCTATAGCATGAGATGTGATATCCAAGTCCTTCCCATTCCAATACTGAGACCCTTCCTATAGCTTGAGATGTGATATCCAACTCCTTCCCATTCCAATTCTGAGACCCTTCCTATAGCATGAGATGTGATATCTCAATGCTTATACCAAACCTGAGAGCCTACCTATAGCATGAGATGTGATATCCAAGTCCATCCCATTCCAATCCTTAGACCCTTCCTACAGCATGCGATGTGATATCTCAATGATTCTAATACCAAACCAGAGACTCTTCCTATAACATGAGATGGGATATCCAACTCCTTCCCATTCCAATTCTGAGACCCTTCCTATACTATGAGACTTGATATCTCAATGCTTCTAATACCAAACCTGAGACCCGTAATATAACATGAGATGTGATATCCAAATCCTTCCCCTTCCAAACCTTAGACCCTTCCTTTATCATGAGATGTGATATCCAACTCCTTCCCATTCCAATCCTGAGACCCTTCCGATATCATGAGATGTGATATCTCAAAGCTTCTAATATCAAACTTGAGACCCTCCCTATAGCATGAGATGTGATATCCAAGTCCTTCCCATTCCAATCCTGAGACCCTTCCTATAGCATGAGATGTGATATCTCAATGCTTCTAATACCAAACCTGAGACCCTTCCTATAACATGAGATGGGAATATCCAACTCCTTCCCATTCCAATCTTCAGACCCTTCCGATAGCAGAGATGTGATATCTCAATGCTTATACCACACCTGAGATCCTTCCTATAACATGAGATGTGATATCCAACTCCTTCCCATTCCAATCCTGAGACACTTCCTATAGCATGAGATGTGATATCTCACTGCTTATACCAAACCTGAGACCCTTCCCATAGCAGATGTGATATCCAACTCCTTCCCATTCCAATCCTCAGACCCTTCCTATAGCATGAGATGTGATATCTCAATGCTTCTAATGTCAAACTTGAGACCCTACCTATAGCAGGAGATGTGATATCCAAGTCCTTCCCATTCCAATCCTGAGACACTTCCTATAGCATGAGATGTGATATCTCAATGCTTCTAATACCAAACCTGAGACTCTTCCTATAACATGAGATGGGATATCCAACTCCTTCCAATTCCAATCCTGAGACCCTTTTGATAGCAGAGATGTGATATCTCAATGTTTATACCAAACCTGAGACCCTTCCTACGGCATGAGATGTCATATTCAACTCCTTCCCATTCCAATCCTGAGACCCTTCCTATAGCATGAGATTTGATATCCAACTCCTTCCCATTCCAATCCTGAGACCCTTCCTATAGCATGAGATGGAATGTCTCAATGCTTCTAATACCAAACCTGAGATCCTTCCTATAACATGAGATGTGATATCCAACTCCTTCCATTCCAATCCTGAGACCCTTCCTATAGCATGAGATGTGATATATCAATGCTTATACCAAACCTGAGACCCTTCCTATAGCATGAGATGTGATATCCAACTCCTTCCCATTCCAATCCTGAGACCCTTCCTATAGCCTGAGATGTGATATCCAATTCCTTCCCATTCCAATCCTGAGACCCTTCCTATAGCATGAGATGTGATATCTCAATGCTTATACCAAACCTGAGAGCCTACCTATAACATGAGATGTGATATCCAAGTCCATCCCATTCCAATCCTTAGACCCTTCCTACAGCATGCGATGTGATATCTCAATGATTCTAATACCAAACCAGAGACTCTTCCTATAACATGAGATGGGATATCCAACTCCTTCCCATTCCAATCCTGAGCCGCTTCCGATAGCAGAGATGTGATATCTCAATGCTTATAACAAACCTGAGACCCTTCCTATAACATGAGATGTGATATCCAACTCCTTCCCGTTCCAAACCTGAGACACTAACTATAGCATATGTGATATCCAACTCCTTCCCATTCCAATCCTGAGACCCGTCCTATAGCATGAGATGTGATATCTCAATGCTTATACCAAACCTGAGACCCTTCCTATAGCATGAGATGTGATATCCAACTGCTTCCCATTCCAATCCTGAGACCCTTCCTATAGCATGAGATGTGATATCTCAATGCTTCTAATACCAAACCTGAGATCCTTCCTCTAACATGAAATATGATATCCAACTCCTTCCCTTTCCAAACCTAAGAGCCTATCTATAGCATGAGATGTGATATCCAAGTCCTTCACATTCCAACCCTTAGACCCTTCCTACAGCATGCAATATGATATCTCAATGATTCTAATAACAAACCTGAGACCCGTCCTATAACATGAGATGGGATATCCAACTCCTTCCCATTCCAATCCTGAGACACTTCCGATAGCAGAGATGTGATATCTCAATGCTTATACCAAACCTGAGACCCTTCCTATAACATGAGATGTGATATCCAAATCCTTCTCGTTCCAAACCTGAGACCCTTCCTTTAGCATGAGATGTGATATCCAGCTCCTTCCCATTCCAATCCTGAGACACTTCCGATAGCATGAGATGTGATATCTCAATGCTTCTAATATCAAAACTGAGACCCTCCCTATAGCATGATATGTGATATCTAAGTCCTTCCCATTCCAATCCTGAGACCCTCCCTATATCATGAGATGTGATATCCAACTCCTTCCCATTCCAATCCTGAGACCCTTCCTATAGCATGAGATATGATATCTCAATACTTCTAATACCAAACGTGAGATCCTTCCGATAACATGAGATGTGATATCCAAATCCTTCCCCTTCCAAACCTGAGACCCTCCCTTTAGCATGAAATGTGATATCCAACTCCTTCCTATTCCAATCCTGAGACTCTTCTGATAGCATGAGATCTGATATCTCAATGCTTCTAATACCAAACCTGAGATCCTTCCGATAGCATGAGATGTGATATCTCAATGCTTCTAATACCAAACCTGAGATCCTTCCTATAACATGAGATGTGATATCCAAATCCTTCCCCTTCCAAACCTGAGACCCTCCCTTTAGCATGAGATGTGATATCTAACTCCTTCCCATTCCATTCCTGAGACCCTTCTGATAGCATGAGATGTGATATCTCAATGCCTCTAATACCAAACCTGAGATCCTACCTCTAACATGAAATGAGATATCCAACTCTTTCCCCTTCCAAACCTGAGAGCCTTCCTATAGCATGAGATGTGATATCCAAGTCCTTCCCATTCCAATACTGAGACCCTTCCTATAGCTTGAGATGTGATATCCAACTCCTTCCCATTCCAATTCTGAGACCCTTCCTATAGCATGAGATGTGATATCTCAATGCTTATACCAAACCTGAGAGCCTACCTATAGCATGAGATGTGATATCCAAGTCCATCCCATTCCAATCCTTAGACCCTTCCTACAGCATGCGATGTGAATATCTCAATGATTCTAATACCAAACCAGAGACTCTTCCTATAACATGAGATGGGATATCCAACTCCTTCCCATTCCAATTCTGAGACCCTTCCTATACCATGAGACTTGATATCTCAATGCTTCTAATACCAAACCTGAGACCCGTAATATAACATGAGATGTGATATCCAAATCCTTCCCCTTCCAAACCTTAGACCCGTCCTTTATCAGGAGATCTGATATCCAACTCCTTCCCATTCCAATCCTGAGACCCTTCCGATATCATGAGATGTGATATCTCAAAGCTTCTAATATCAAACTTGAGACCCTCCCTATAGCATGAGATGTGATATCCAAGTCCTTCCCATTCCAATCCTGAGACCCTTCCTATAGCATGAGATGTGATATCTCAATGCTTCTAATACCAAACCTGAGACCCTTCCTATAACATGAGATGGGAATATCCAACTCCTTCCCATTCCAATCTTGAGACCCTTCCGATAGCAGAGATGTGATATCTCAATGCTTATACCACACCTGAGATCCTTCCTATAACATGAGATGTGATATCCAACTCCTTCCCATTCCAATCCTGAGACACTTCCTATAGCATGAGATGTGATATCTCACTGCTTATACCAAACCTGAGACCCTTCCCATAGCAGGAGATGTGAAATCCAACTCCTTCCCATTCCAATCCTCAGACCCTTCCTATACTATGAGACTTGATATCTCAATGCTTCTAATACCAAACCTGAGACCCGTAATATAGCATGAGATGTGATATCTCAATGCTTCTAATACCAAACCTGAGACTCTTCCTATAACATGAGATGGGATATCCAACTCCTTCCAATTCCAATCCTGAGACCCTTTTGATAGCAGAGATGTGATATCTCAATGTTTATACCAAACCTGAGACCCTTCCTACGGCATGAGATGTCATATTCAACTCCTTCCCATTCCAATCCTGAGACCCTTCCTATAGCATGAGATTTGATATCCAACTCCTTCCCATTCCAATCCTGAGACCCTTCCTATAGCATGAGATGTGATGTCTCAATGCTTCTAATACCAAACCTGAGATCCTTCCTATAACATGAGATGTGATATACAACTCCTTCCATTCCAATCCTGAGACCCTTCCTATAGCATGAGATGTGATATCTCAATGCTTATACCAAACCTGAGACCCTTCCTATAGCATGAGATGTGATATCCAACTCCTTCCCATTCCAATCCTGAGACCCTTCCTATAGCCTGAGATGTGATATCCAATTCCTTCCCATTCCAATCCTGAGACCCTTCCTATAGCATGAGATGTGATATCTCAATGCTTATACCAAACCTGAGAGCCTACCTATAACATGAGATGTGATATCCAAGTCCATCCCATTCCAATCCTTAGACCCTTCCTACAGCATGCCTACACAGGAGTCTTGCTCTGTAACCGCCGCCAGGTTGTGTAGTATATCAAGTCCTTGTCACTCTCACATGATTCGTACACTTGGCGTTCCCAGGTCTGAAGTGAGTAGTGTTATTGCATGCTGTAGGAAGGGTCTAAGGATTGGAATGGGAAGGACTTGGATATCACATCTCATGCTATGGATAGGCTCTCAGGTTTGGAAAGGGAAGGAGTTGGATATCACATTTCATGTTAGAGGAAGGATCTCAGGTTTGGTATTAGAGGCATTGAGATATCACATCTCATGCTATAGGAAGGGTCTCAGGATTGGAATCGGAAGGAGTTGGATATCACATCTCATGCTAAAGGAAGGGTCTCAGGTTTAGTATAAGCATTGAGATATCACATCTCATGCTATAGGAAGGGTCTCAGGATTGGAATGGAAGGAGTTGGATTTCACATCTCATGTTATAGGAAGGATCTCAGGTTTGGTATTAGAAGCATTGAGACATCACATCTCATGCTATAGGAAGGGTCTCAGGATTGGAATGGGAAGGAGTTGGATATCACATCTCATGCTATAGGAAGGGTCTCAGGTTTGGTATAAGCATTGAGATATCACATCTCATGCTATAGGAAGGGTCTCAGGATTGGAATGGGAAGGAGTTGTATATGACATCTCATGCCGTAGGAAGGGTCCCAGGTTTGGTATAAGCATTGAGATATCACATCTCTGCTATCGGAAGGGTCTCAGGATTTCAATGGGAAGGAGTTGGATATCCCATCTCATGTTATAGGAAGAGTCTCAGGTTTGGTATTAGAAGCATTGAGATATCACATCTCATGCTATAGGAAGTGTCTCAAGATTGGAATGGGAAGGACTTGGATATCACATCTCATGCTATAGGGAGGGTCTCAAGTTTGATATTAGAAGCATTGAGATATCACATCTAATGCTATAGGAAGGGTCTCAGGATTGGAATGGGAAGGAGTTGGATATCACATCTCATGTTATAGGAGATGTCTCAGGTTTGGTATAAGCAGTGAGATATCACATCTCATGCTATAGGAAGTGTCTCAGGATTGGAATGGGAAGGAGTTGGATATCACATCTCATGTTATAGGAAGGATCTCAGGTTTGGTATAAGCATTGAGATATCACATGTTTGCTATCGGAAGGGTCTCAGGATTGGAATGGGAAGGAGTTGGATATTCCCATCTCATGTTATAGGAAGGGTCTCAGGTTTGGTATTAGAAGCATTGAGACATCACATCTCATGCTATAGGAAGGGTCTCAGGATTGGAATGGGAAGGACTTGGATATCACATCTCATGCTATAGGGAGGGTCTCGAGTTTGATATTAGAAGCATTGAGATATCACATCTCATGATATCGGAAGGGTCTCAGGATTGGAATGGGAAGGAGTTGGATATCACATCTCATGATAAAGGAAGGGTCTAAGGTTTGGAAGGGGAAGGATTTGGATATCACATCTCATGTTATAGGACGGGTCTCAGGTTTGGTATTAGAAGCATTGAGATATCAAGTCTCATGGTATAGGAAGGGTCTCAGAATTGGAATGGGAAGGAGTTGGATATCACATCTCAAGCCATAGGAAGGGTCTCAGCATTGGAATGGGAAGGAGTTTGATATCACATCTCATGCCATAGTATGGGTCTCAGGTTTGGTATAAGCATTGGGATATCAAATCTCATGCTATCGGAAGGGTATCAGGATTGGAATTCCAAGGAGTTGGATATCCCATCTCATGCTATAGGAAGGGTCTCAGGTTGGAATGGGAAGGAGTTGGATATCACATCTCATGCTAAAGGGAGGGTCTCAGGTTTGGAAGGGGAAGGATTTGGATATCACATCTCATGTTATAGGAAGGATCTCAGGTTTGGTATAAGAAGCATTGAGATATCACATCTCATGCTATCGGAAGAATCTCAGATTTGGTATTAGAGGCATTGAGATATCACATCTCATGCTATCATAAGGGTCTCAGGATTGGAATGGGAAGGAGTTGGATATCACATCTCATGCTATAGGAAGGGTCTCAGGTTTGGAACGGGAAGGAGTTGGATATCACATCTCATGTTATAGGAAGAGTCTCAGGTTTGGTATAAGCATTGAGATATCAAATCTCTGCAATCGGAAGTGTCTCAGGATTGGGATGGGAAGGAGTTGGATATCACATCTCATGCTATAGGAAGGGTCTCAGGTTTGGAACGGGAAGGAGTTGGATATCCCATCTCATGTTATAGGACTGGTCTCAGGTTTGGTATTAGAAGCATTGAGATATCACATCTCTGCTATCGGAAGTGTCTCAGGATTGGAATGGGATTGAGTTGGATATCACATCTCATGTTATAGGACGGGTCTCAGGTTTGTTATTAGAATCATTGAGATATCATATTGCATGCTGTAGGAAGGGTCTAAGGATTGGAATGGAAGGACTTGGATATCACATCTCATGCTATAGGTAGGCTCTCAGGTTTGGAAAGGGAAGGAGTTGGATATCACATTTAATGTTAGAGGAAGGATCTCAGGTTTGATATTAGAGCCTTTGGATATCACATCTCATGCTATAGGAAGGGTCTCAGGATTGGAATGGGAAGGAGTTGGATATCACATCTCATGCTATAGGAAGGGTTTTAGGTTTGGTATAAGCATTGAGATATCACATCTCATGCCATAGGAAGGGTCTCAGGTTTGGTATAAGCATTGAGATATCACATCTCTGCTTTCGGAAGGGTCTCAGGATTGTAATGGGAAGGAGTTGGATATCCCATCTCATGTTATAGGAAGAGTCTCAGATTTGGTATTAGAAGCATTGAGATATCACATCTCATGTTATAGGAAGTGTCTCAGGATTGGAATGGGAAGGACTTGGATATCACATCTCATGCTATAGGAAGGGTCTCAGGTTTGGTATAAGCAGTGAGATATCACATCTCATGCTATAGGAAGTGTCTCAGGATTGGAATGGGAAGGAGTTGGATATCACATCTCATGTTATAGGAAGGATCTCAGGTTTGGTATAAGCATTGAGATATCACATGTTTGCTATCGGAAGGGTCTCAGGATTATAATGGGAAGGAGTTGGATATTCCCATCTCATGTTATAGGAAGGGTCTCAGGTTTGGTATTAGAAGCATTGAGACATCACATCTCATGCTATAGGAAGGGTCTCAGGATTGGAATGGGAAGGACTTGGATATCACATCTCATGCTATAGGGAGGGTCTCGAGTTTGATATTAGAAGCATTGAGATATCACATCTCATGATATCGGAAGGGTCTCAGGATTGGAATGGGAAGGAGTTGGATATCACATCTCATGATAAAGGAAGGGTCTAAGGTTTGGAAGGGGAAGGATTTGGCTATCACATCTCATGTTATAGGACAGGACTCAGGTTTGGTATTAGAAGCATTGAGATATCAAGTCTCATGGTATAGGAAGGGTCTCAGAATTGGAATGGGAAGGAGTTGGATATCACATCTCAAGCTATAGGAAGGGTCTCAGGATTTCAGGATTAGAATGGGAAGGAGTTTGATATCACATCTCATGCCATAGTATGGGTCTCAGGTTTGGTATAAGCATTGGGATATCAAATCTCATGCTATTGGAAGGGTATCAGGATTGGAATTCCAAGGAGTTGGATATCCCATCTCATGCTATAGGAAGGGTCTCAGGTTGGAATGGGAAGGAGTTGGATATCACATCTCATGCTAAAGGGAGGGTCTCAGGTTTGGAAGGGGAAGGATTTGGATATCACATCTCATGCTATCGGAAGAATCTCAGATTTGGTATTAGAGGCATTGAGATATCACATCTCATGCTATCATAAGGGTCTCAGGATTGGAATGGGAAGGAGTTGGATATCACATCTCATGCTATAGGAAGGGTCTCAGGTTTGGAATGGGAAGGAGTTGGATATTACATCTCATGTTATAGGAAGAGTCTCAGGTTTGGTATAAGCATTGAGATATCAAATCTCTGCAATCGGAAGTGTCTCAGGATTGGGATGGGACGGAGTTGGATATCACATCTCATGCTATAGGAAGGGTCTCAGGTTTGGAACGGGAAGGAGTTGGATATCCCATCTCATGTTATAGGACTGGTCTCAGGTTTGGTATTAGAAGCATTGAGATATCACATCTCTGCTATCGGAAGTGTCTCAGGATTGGAATGGGAAGGAGTTGGATATCACATCTCATGTTATAGGACGGGTCTCAGGTTTGTTATTAGAATCATTGAGATATCATATTGCATGCTGTAGGAAGGGTCTAAGGATTGAAATGGGAAGGACTTGGATATCACATCTCATGCTATAGGAAGGGTCTCAGGTTTGGAATGGGAAGGAGTTGGATATTACATCTCATGTTATAGGTAGGCTCTCAGGTTTGGAAAGGGAAGGAGTTCGATATCACATTTAATGTTAGAGGAAGGATCTCAGGTTTGATATTAGAGCCATTGGATATCACATCTCATGCTATAGGAATGGTCTCAGGATTGGAATGGGAAGGAGTTGGATATCACATCTCATGCTATAGGAAGGGTTTTAGGTTTGGTATAAGCATTGAGATATCACATCTCATGCTATAGGAAGGGTCTCAGGATTGGAATGGGAAGGATCTGTATATGACATCTCATGCCATAGGAAGGGTCTCAGGTTTGGTATAAGCATTGAGATATCACATCTCTGCTTTCGGAAGGGTCTTAGGATTGTAATGGGAAGGAGTTGGATATCCCATCTCATGTTATAGGAAGAGTCTCAGGTTTGGTATTAGAAGCATTGAGATATCACATCTCATGCTATAGGAAGTGTCTCAGGATTGGAATGGGAAGGTCTTGGATATCACATCTCATGCTATAGGGAGGGTCTCAAGTTTGATATTAGAAGCATTGAGATATCACATCTCATGCTATAGGAAGGGTCTCAGTATTGGAATGGGAAGGAGTTGGATATCACATCTCATGCTATAGGAAGGGTCTCAGGTTTGGTATAAGCATTGAGATATCACATCTCTGCTATGGGAAGGGTCTCAGGATTGGAATGGGAAGGAGTTGGATATTCCCATCCCATGTTATAGGAAGGGTCTATCAGGTCTTAGCATGAGACTCTTCCTATAACATGAGATGTGATATCCAACTCCTTCCTGTTCCTAACCTGAGACCCTTCCTATAGCATGAGATGTGATATCCAACTCCTTCCCATTCCAATCCTGAGACCCTTCCGATAGCTTGAGATATGATATCTCAATGCTTCTAATATCAATACTGAGACCTCCCTATAGCATGAGATGTGATATCTAAGTCCTTCCCATTCCAATCCTGAGACCCTTCCGATAGCAGAGATGTGATATCTCAATGCTTATACCAAACCTGAGACCCTTCCTATAGCATGAGATGTGATATCCAACTCCTTCCCATTCCAATCCTGAGACCCTTCCTATAGCATGATATGTGAAATCTCAATGCTTCTACCAAAACTGAGACCCTTCCTTTAGCATGAGATGTGATATCCAACTTCTTCCCATTCCAATCCTGAGACCAGTCCTATAGCATGAGATGTGATATCTCAATGCTTCTAATACCAAACCTGAGATCCTTCCTATAACATGAGATGTGATATCCAACTCCTTCCCATTCCAATCCTGAGACCCTTCCTATAGCATGAGATGTGATATCTCAATGCTTCTAATACCAAACCTGAGATCCTTCCGATAGCATGAGATGTGATATCTCAATGCTTATACCAAACCTGAGACCCTTCCTATAGCATGAGATGTGATATCCAACTCCTTCCCATTCCAATCCTGAGACCCTTCCTATAGCATGATATATGAAATCTCAATGCTTCTACCAAAATTGAGACCCTTCCTTTAGCATGAGATGTGATATACAACTCCTTCCCATTCCAATCCTGAGACCAGTCCTATAGCATGAGATGTGATATCTCAATGCTTCTAATACCAAACCTGAGATCCTTCCTATAACATGAGATGTGATATCCAACTCCTTCCCATTCCAATCCTGAGACCCTTCCTATAGCATGAGATGTGATATCTCAATGCTTCTAATACCAAACCTGAGATCCTTCCGATAGCATGAGATGTGATATCTCAATGCTTCTAATACCAAACCTGAGATACTTCCTATAACATGAGATGTGATATCCAAATCCTTCCCCTTCCGAACCTGAGACCCTCCCTTTAGCATGAGATGTGATATCCAACTCCTTCTCATTCCAATCCTGATACCCTTCTGATAGCATGAGATGTGATATCTCAATGCCTCTAATACCAAACCTGAGATCCTACCTCTAACATGAAATGTGATATCCAACTCCTTCCCTTTCCAAACCTGAGAGCCTTCCTACAGCATGAGATGTGATATCCAAGTCCTTCCCATTCCAATCCTGAGACCCTTCCTATAACATGAGATGTCATATCCAACTCCTTCCCATTCCAACCTGATACCCTTCCTATAGCATGAGATGGGATATCCAACTCCTTCCAAATCCAATCCTGATACCCTTCCGATAGCATGAGATGTGATATCCCAATGCTTCTACAAAACCTGATACCCATACCGTGGCATGAGATGTGATATCAAACTCCCGTCCCATACCATGAGACTTGATATCTCAATGCTTCTAATACCAAACCTGAGACCGGTCCAATAACATGAGATGTGATATCCAAATCCTTCCCCTTCCAAACCTTAGACAATTCCTTTATCATGAGATGTGATATCCAAGTCCTTCCCATTCCATTCCTGAGACCCTTCCTATAGCATGAGATGTGATATCTCAATGCTTCTAATACCAAACCTGAGACCCTTCCTATAACATGAGATGTGATATCCAAGTCCTTCCCATTTCAATCCTGAGACCCTTCCTATAGCATGAGATGTGATATCTCAATGCTTCTAATACCAAACCTGAGACCCTTCCTATAACATGAATTCTGATATCCAAGTCCTTCCCATTCCAATCCTGAGACCCTTCCAATAGCAGAGATGTGATATCTCAATGCTTCTAATATCAAACCTGAGACCTGTCCTATAACATGAGATGGGATATCCAACTCCTTCCCGTTCCAAACCTGATACCCTTCCTATAGCATGAGATGTGATATCCAATTCCTTCCCATCCCAATCCTGAGACACCTCCGATAGCAGAGATGTGATATCTCAATGCTTATACCAAACCTGAGACTCTTCCTATAACATGAGATCTGATATCTAACTCCTTTCCGTTCCAAACCTGAGACCCTTCCTATAGCATGAGATGTGATATCCAACTCCTTCCCGTTCCAAACCTGATACCCTTCCTATAGCATGAGATGTGATATCCAATTCCTTCCCATCCCAATCCTGAGACACCTCCGATAGCAGAGATGTGATATCTCAATGCTTATACCAAACCTGAGACTCTTCCTATAACATGAGATGTGATATCTAACTCCTTTCCGTTCCAATCCTGAGACCCTTCCTATAGCATGAGATGTGATATCTCAATGCTTATACCAAATCTGAGACCCTTCCTATTGCATGAGATGTGATATCCAACTCCTTCCCATTCCAATCCTGAGACCCTTCCTATAGCATGAGATGTGATATCTCAATGCTTCTAATACCAAACCTGAGATCCTTCCTATAACAAGAGATGTGATATCCAACTCCTTCCCATTCCAATCCTGAGACCCTTATGATAGCATGAGATGTGATATCTCAATGCCTCTAATACCAAACCTGAGATACTTCCGATAGCATGAGATGTGATATCTCAATGCTTCTAATACCAAACCTGAGATCCTTCCTATAACATGAGATGTGATTTCCAAATCCTTCCCCTTCCAAACCTGAGACCCTCCCTTTAGCATGAGATGTGATATACAACTCCTTCCCATTCCAATCCTGAGACCCTTCCTATAGCATGATATGTGAAATCTCAATGCTTCTACCAAAACTGAGACCCTTCCTTTAGCATGAGATGTGATATCCAACTCCTTCCCATTCCAATCCTGAGACCAGTCCTATAGCATGAGATGTGATATCTCAATGCTTCTAATACCAAACCTGAGATCCTTCCGATAGCATGAGATGTGATATCTCAATGCTTCTAATACCAAACCTGAGATCCTTCCTATAACATGAGATGTGATATCCAACTCCTTCCCATTCCAATCCTGAGACCCTTCCTATAGCATAAGATGTGATATCTCAATGCTTCTAATACCAAACCTGAGATCCTTCCGATAGCATGAGATGTGATATCTCAATGCTTCTAATACCAAACCTGAGATACTTCCTATAACATGAGATGTGATATCCAAATCCTTCCCCTTCTGAACCTGAGACCCTCCCTTTAGCATGAGATGTGATATCCAACTCCTTCTCATTCCAATCCTGATACCCTTCTGATAGCATGAGATGTGATATCTCAATGCCTCTAATACCAAACCTGAGATCCTACCTCTAACATGAAATGTGATATCCAACTCCTTCCCTTTCCAAACCTGAGAGCCTTCCTACAGCATGAGATGTGATATCCAAGTCCTTCCCATTCCAATCCTGAGACCCTTCCTATAACATGAGATGTCATATCCAACTCCTTCCCATTCCAACCTGATACCCTTCACATAGCATGAGATGGGATATCCAACTCCTTCCAAATCCAATCCTGATACCCTTCCGATAGCATGAGATGTGATATCCCAATGCTTCTACAAAACCTGATACCCATACCATGGCATGAGATGTGATATCAAACTCCCGTCCCATACCATGAGACTTGATATCTCAATGCTTCTAATACCAAACCTGAGACCGGTTCAATAACATGAGATGTGATATCCAAATCCTTCCCCTTCCAAACGTTAGACCCTTCCTTTATCATGAGATGTGATATCCAAGTCCTTCCCATTCCATTCCTGAGACCCTTCCTATAGCATGAGATGTGATATCTCAATGCTTCTAATATCAAAACTGAGACCCTCCCTATAGCATGATATGTGATATCTAAGTCCTTCCCATTCCAATCCTGAGACCCTTCCTATAGCATGCGATGTGATATCTCAATGCTTCTACCAAACCTGAGACCCTTCCTTTAGCATGAGATGTGATATCCAGCTCCTTCCCATTCCAAACCTGAGACACTTCCGATAGCATGAGATGTGATATCTCAATACTTCTAATATCAAAACTGAGACCCTCCCTATAGCATGATATGTGATATCTAAGTCCTTCCCATTCCAATCCTGAGACCCTTCCTATAGCATGAGATGTGATATCTCAATGCTTCTACCAAACCTGAGACCCTTCCTTTAGCATGAGATGTGATATCCAACTCCTTCCCATTCCAATCCTGAGACCCTTCCTATAGCATGAGATGTGATATCTCAATACTTCTAATACCAAACCTGAGATCCTTCCGATAACATGAGATGTGATATCCAAATCCTTCCAAACCTGGAACCCTCCCTTTAGTATGAGATGTGATATCCAACTCCTTCCCATTCCAATCCTGAGACCATTCTGATAGCATGAGATGTGATATCTCAATGCTTCTAATACCAAACCTGAGATCCTTCCTATAACATGAGATGTGATATCCAAATCCTTCCCCTTCCAAACCTGAGACCCTCCCTTTAGCATGAGATGTGATATCCAACTCCTTCCCATTCCAATCCTGAGACCCTTCTGATAGCATGAGATGTGTTATCTCAATGCCTCTAATACCAAACCTGAGATCCTACCTCTAACATGAAATGTGATATCCAACTCTTTCCCCTTCCAAACCTGAGAGCCTTCCTATAGCATGAGATGTGATATCCAAGTCCTTCCCATTCCAATCATGAGACCCTTCCTATAACATGAGATGGGATATCCAACTCCTTCCCATTCCAATCCTGAGACCCTTCCTATAGCAGAGATGTGATATCTCAATGCTTATACCAAACCTGAGACCCTTCCTACGGCATGAGATGTCATATACAACTCCTTCCCATTCCAATCCTGAGACCCTTCCTATAGCATGAGATGTGATGTCTCAATGCTTCTAATACCAAACCTGAGATCCTTCCTATAACATGAGATGTGATATCCAACTCCTTCCCATTCCAATCCTGAGACCCTTCCTATAGCATGAGATGTGATATCTCAATGCTTATACCAAACCTGAGACACTTCCTATAGCATGAGATGTGATATCCAACTCCTTCCCATTCCAATCCTGAGACCCTTCCTATAGCATGAGATGTGATATCCAACGCCTTCCCTTTCCAAACCTGAGAGCCTACCTATAGAATGAGATGTGATATCCAAGTCCTTCCCATTCCAATCCTTAGACCCTTCCTACAGCATGCAATATGATATCTCAATGATTCTAATAACAAACCTGAGACCCATCCTATAACATGAGATGGGATATCCAACTTCTTCCCATTCCAATCCTGAGACACTTCCGATAGCAGAGATGTGATATCTCAATGCTTCTATCAAACCTGAGACGCTTCCTACAACATGAGATGTGATATCCAACTCCTTCCCGTTCCAAACCTGAGACCCTTCCTATACCATATGTGATATCCAACTCCTTCCCATTCCAAACATGAGACCCTTCCTATAGCAAGAATGTAATATCCAACTCCTTCCCATTCCAATCCTGAGACCATTCCTATAGCATGAGATGTGATATCTCAATGCTTCTAATACCAAACCTGAGATCCTTCCTATGACATGAGATGTGATATCCAATTCCTTCCCATTCCAAACCTGAGACCCTTCCTACAACATGCAATGTGATATCTCAATGCTTCTAATACCAAACCTGAGACCAGTCCTATAACATGAGATGGGATATCCAACTCCTTCCCGTTCCAAACCTGAGACCCTTGCTATAGCATGAGATGTGATATCTCAATGCTTCTAATGCCAAACCTGAGATCCTTCCGATAGCATGAGATGTGATATCTCAATGCTTCTAATACCAAACCTGAGATCCTTCCGATAGCATGAGATCTGATATCTCAATGCTTCTAATACCAATCCTGAGATCCTTCCTATAACATGAGATGTGATATCCAAATCCTTCCCCTTTCAAACCTGAGACCCTTCCTTTAGCATGAGGTCTCAGGTTTGTTATTAGAAGCATTGAGATATCACATCTCATGCTATAGGAAGGGTCTCAGGATTGGAATGGGAAGGACTTGGATGTCACATCTCATGCTATAGGGAGGGTCTCAAGTTTGATATTAGAAGCATTGAGATAACAAATCTCATGATATCGGAAGGGTCTCAGGATTGGAATGGGAAGGAGTTGGATATCACATCTCATGATAAAGGAAGAGTCTAAGGTTTGGAAGGGGAAGGATTTGGATATCACATCTCATGTTATAGGACGGGTCTCAGGTTTGGTATTAGAAGCATTGAGATATCAAGTCTCATGGTATAAGAAGGGTCTCAGAATTGGAATGGGAAGGAGTTGGATATCACATCTCAAGCTATAGGAAGCATCTCAGGATTGGAATGGGAAGGAGTTTGATATCACATCTCATGCCATAGTATGGTTCTCAGGTTTGGTAGAAGCATTGGGATATCACATCTCATGCTATCGGAAGGGTATCAGTATTGGATTTGGAAGGAGTTGGATATCCCATCTCATGCTATAGGAAGGGTCTCAGGTTGGAATGGGAAGGAGTTGGATATCATATCTCATGCTATAGGAAGGTTCTCAGGTTTGGAAAGGGAAGGAGTTGGATATCACATTTCATGTTAGAGGAAGGATCTCAGGTTTGGTATTAGAGGCCTTGAGATATCACATCTCATGCTATCGGAAGGGTCACAGGATTGGAATGGGAAGGAGTTGGATATCACATCTCAAGCTATAGGAAGGGTCTCAGGTTTGGTATAAGCATTGAGATATCACATCTCATGCTATAGGAAGGGTCTCTGGATTGGAATGGGAAGAAGTTGGATATCACATCTCATGCTATAGGAAGGGTCTCAGGTTTGGTATAAGCATTGAGATATCACATCTCATGCTATAGGAAGGGTCTCAAGATTGGAATGGGAAGGAGTTGTATATGACATCTCATGCCATAGGAAGGGTCTCAGGTTTCGTATAAGCATTGAGATATCACATCACATGCTATAGGAAGGGTCTCAGGATTGGAATGGGAAGGACTTGGATATCACATCTCATGCTATAGGCAGGGTCTCAGGTTTGGAAAGGGAAGGAGATGGATATCACATTTCATGTTAGAGGTAGGATCTCAGGTTTGGTATTAGAGGCATTGAGATATCACATCTCATGCTATCAGAAGGGTCTCTGGATTGGAATGGGAAGAAGTTGGATATCACATCTCATGCTAAAGGGAGGGTCTCAGGTTTGGAAGGGGAAGGATTTGGAAATCACATCTCATATTATAGGAAGGATCTCAGGTTTGGTATTAGAAGCATTGAGATATCACATCTCATGCTATCGGAAGGATCTCAGGTTTGGTATAAGAGGCATTGAGATATCACATCTCATGCTATCATAAGGGTCTCAGGATTGGAATGGGAAGGAGTTGGATATCACATCTCATGTTATAGGAAGGATCTCAGGTTTGGTATTAGAAGCATTGAGACATCACATCTCATGCTATAGGAAGGGTCTCAGGATTGAAATGGGAAGGAGTTGGATATCACATCTCATGCTATAGGAAGGGTCTCAGATTTGGTATAAGCATTGAGATATCACATCTCATGCTATAGGAAGGGTCTCAGGATTGGAATGGGAAGGAGTTGTATATGACATCTCAGGCCATAGGAAGGGTCTCAGGTTTGATATAAGCATTGAGATATCACATCTCTGCTATCGGAAGGGTCTCAGGATTGGAATGGGAAGGAGTTGGATATCCCATCTGAGTTGGATATCCCATCTCATGTTATAGGAAGGGTCTCAGGTTTGGTATTAGAAGCATTGAGATATCACATCTCATGCTATAGGAAGGGTCTCAGGATTGGAATGGGGAGGACTTGGATGCCACATCTCATGCTATAGGGAGGGTCTCAGGTTTGATATTAGAAGCATTGAGATAACAAATCTCATGATATCGGAAGGGTCTCAGGATTGGAATGGGAAGGAGTTGGATATCACATCTCATGATAAAGGAAGGGTCTAAGGTTTGGAAGGGGAAGGATTTGGATATCACATCTCATGTTATAGGACGGGTCTCAGGTTTGGTATTAGAAGCATTGAGATATCAAGTCTCATGGTATAGGAAGGGTCTCAGAATTGGAATGGGAAGAAATTGGATATCACATCTCAAGCTTTAGGAAGGGTCTCAGGGTTGGAATGGGAAGGAGTTTGATATCACATCTCATGCCATAGTATGGGTCTCAGATTTGGTAGAACATTGGGATATCACATCTCATGCTATCGGAATGGTATCAGTATTGGATTTGGAAGGAGTTGGATATCCCATCTCATGCTATAGGAAAGGTCTCAGGTTGGAATGGGATGGAGTTGGATATCACATTTCATGTTATAGGAAGGGTCTCAGGTTTGGAATGGGAAGGAGTTGGATATCACATTTCATGTTAGAGGAAGGATCTCAGGTTTGGTATTAGAGGCCTTGAGATATCACATTTCATGTTATAGGAAGGGTCTCAGGTTTGGAATGGGAAGGAATTGGATATCACATCTCATGTTATAGGAAGGATCTCAGGTTTGGTATTAGAACCATTGAGATATCACATCTCATGCTATAGGAAGGGTCTCAGGATTGGAATGCGAAGGATTTGGATATCACATCTCATGCTAAAGGAAGGGTCTCAGGTTTGGTAGAAGCGTTGAGATATCACATTTCTGCTATCGGAAGGGTCTCAGGATTGGATTGGGAAGGAGTTGGATATCCCTTCCCATGCTATAAAAGGGTCTCAGGATTTGAATGGCAAGGAGTTGGATATCACATATCATGCCATAGGAAGGGTCTCAGGTTTGGTATAAGCATTGAGATATCACATCTCTGCTATCGGAAGGGTCTCCGGATTGGATTGCGGAGGAGTTGGATATCCCTTCTCATGCTATAGGAAGTGTCTCAGGTTGGAATGGGAAGGAGTTGGATATCACATCTCTTGTTATAGGAAGGGTCTCAGGATTGGAATTGGAAGGATTTGGATATCACATCTCTTGCTATAGGAAGGGTCTCAGGATTGGAATGGGTAGGAGTTGGATATCACATCTCATGTTAGAGGAAGGATCTCAGGTTTGGTATTAGAGGCCTTGAGATATCACATCTCATGCTATAGGAAGGGTCTCAGGTTTGGTATAAGCATTGAGATATCACATCTCATGCTATAGGAAGGGTCCCAGGATTGGAATGGGAAGGAGTTGTATATGACATCTCATGCCATAAGAAGGGTCTCAGGTTTGGTATAAGCATTGAGATATGACATCACATGCTATAGGAAGGGTCTCAGGATTGGAATGGGAAGGACTTGGATATCACAGCTCATGCTATAGGCAGGGTCTCAGGTCTGGAAAGGGAAGGAGATGGATATCACATTTCATGTTAGAGGTAGGATCTCAGGTTTGGTATTAGAGGCATTGAGATATCACATCTCATGCTATCAGAAGGGTCTCAGGATTGGAATGGGAAGGAGTTGTATATCACATCTCATGCTAAAGGGAGGGTCTCAGGTTTGGAAGGGGAAGGATTTGAATATCACATCACATGTTATAGGAAGGATCTCAGGTTTGGTATTAGAGGCATTGAGATATCACATCTCATGCTATTGGAAGGGTCTCAGGATTGGAATGGGAAGGAGTTGGATATCACATCTCATGCTATAGGAAGGGTCTCAGGTTTGGAACGGGAAGGAGTTGGATATCACATCTCGTGTTATAGGAAGAGTCTCAGGTTTGGTATAAGCATTGAGATATCACATCTCTGCAATTGGAAGTGTCTCAGGATTGGGATGGGAAGGATTTGGATATCACATCTCATGCTATAGGAAGGGTCTCAGGTTTGGAACGGGAAGGAGTTGGATATCACATCTCATGTTATAGGAAGAGTCTCAGGTTTGGTATAAGCATTGAGATATCAAATCTCTGCAATCGTAAGTGTCTCAGGATTGGAACGGGAAGGAGTTGGATATCCCATCTCATGTTATAGGACTGGTCTCAGGTTTGGTATTAGAAGCATTGAGATATCACATCGCATGCTGTAGGAAGGGTCTCAGGTTTGGAATAGGAAGGAATTGGATAGCACATCTCATGTCATAGGAAGGATCTCAGGTTTGGTATTAGAAGCATTGAGATATCACATCTCATGCTATAGGAATGGTCTCAGGATTAGAATGGGAAGGAGTTGGATATTACATTCTTGCTATGGGAAGGGTCTCATGTTTGGAATTGGAAGGAGTTGGATATCACATATGCTATAGGAAGGGTCTCAGGTTTGGAATGGGAAGGAGTTGGATATCACATCTCATGTTATAGGATGGGTCTCAGGTTGGTATACGCATTGAGATATCACATCTCTGCTATCGGAAGGGTCTCAGGATTGGAATGGGAAGGAGTTGTATATGACATCTCAGGCCATAGGAAGGGTCTCAGGTTTGATATAAGCATTGAGATATCACATCTCTGCTATCGGAAGGGTCTCAGGATTGGAATGGGAAGGAGTTGGATATCCCATCTGAGTTGGATATCCCATCTCATGTTATAGGAAGGGTCTCAGGTTTGGTATTAGAAGCATTGAGATATCACATCTCATGCTATAGGAAGGGTCTCAGGATTGGAATGGGGAGGACTTGGATGCCACATCTCATGCTATAGGGAGGGTCTCAGGTTTGATATTAGAAGCATTGAGATAACAAATCTCATGATATCGGAAGGGTCTCAGGATTGGAATGGGAAGGAGTTGGATATCACATCTCATGATAAAGGAAGGGTCTAAGGTTTGGAAGGGGAAGGATTTGGATATCACATGTCATGTTATAGGACGGGTCTCAGGTTTGGTATTAGAAGCATTGAGATATCAAGTCTCATGGTATAGGAAGGGTCTCAGAATTGGAATGGGAAGAAATTGGATATCACATCTCAAGCTTTAGGAAGGGTCTCAGGGTTGGAATGGGAAGGAGTTTGATATCACATCTCATGCCATAGTATGGGTCTCAGATTTGGTAGAACATTGGGATATCACATCTCATGCTATCGGAATGGTATCAGTATTGGATTTGGAAGGAGTTGGATATCCCATCTCATGCTATAGGAAAGGTCTCAGGTTGGAATGGGATGGAGTTGGATATCACATTTCATGTTATAGGAAGGGTCTCAGGTTTGGAATGGGAAGGAGTTGGATATCACATTTCATGTTAGAGGAAGGATCTCAGGTTTGGTATTAGAGGCCTTGAGATATCACATTTCATGTTATAGGAAGGGTCTCAGGTTTGGAATGGGAAGGAATTGGATATCACATCTCATGTTATAGGAAGGATCTCAGGTTTGGTATTAGAACCATTGAGATATCACATCTCATGCTATAGGAAGGGTCTCAGGATTGGAATGCGAAGGATTTGGATATCACATCTCATGCTAAAGGAAGGGTCTCAGGTTTGGTAGAAGCGTTGAGATATCACATTTCTGCTATCGGAAGGGTCTCAGGATTGGATTGGGAAGGAGTTGGATATCCCTTCCCATGCTATAAAAGGGTCTCAGGATTTGAATGGCAAGGAGTTGGATATCACATATCATGCCATAGGAAGGGTCTCAGGTTTGGTATAAGCATTGAGATATCACATCTCTGCTATCGGAAGGGTCTCCGGATTGGATTGCGGAGGAGTTGGATATCCCTTCTCATGCTATAGGAAGTGTCTCAGGTTGGAATGGGAAGGAGTTGGATATCACATCTCTTGTTATAGGAAGGGTCTCAGGATTGGAATTGGAAGGATTTGGATATCACATCTCTTGCTATAGGAAGGGTCTCAGGATTGGAATGGGTAGGAGTTGGATATCACATCTCATGTTAGAGGAAGGATCTCAGGTTTGGTATTAGAGGCCTTGAGATATCACATCTCATGCTATAGGAAGGGTCTCAGGTTTGGTATAAGCATTGAGATATCACATCTCATGCTATAGGAAGGGTCCCAGGATTGGAATGGGAAGGAGTTGTATATGACATCTCATGCCATAAGAAGGGTCTCAGGTTTGGTATAAGCATTGAGATATGACATCACATGCTATAGGAAGGGTCTCAGGATTGGAATGGGAAGGACTTGGATATCACAGCTCATGCTATAGGCAGGGTCTCAGGTCTGGAAAGGGAAGGAGATGGATATCACATTTCATGTTAGAGGTAGGATCTCAGGTTTGGTATTAGAGGCATTGAGATATCACATCTCATGCTATCAGAAGGGTCTCAGGATTGGAATGGGAAGGAGTTGTATATCACATCTCATGCTAAAGGGAGGGTCTCAGGTTTGGAAGGGGAAGGATTTGAATATCACATCACATGTTATAGGAAGGATCTCAGGTTTGGTATTAGAGGCATTGAGATATCACATCTCATGCTATTGGAAGGGTCTCAGGATTGGAATGGGAAGGAGTTGGATATCACATCTCATGCTATAGGAAGGGTCTCAGGTTTGGAACGGGAAGGAGTTGGATATCACATCTCGTGTTATAGGAAGAGTCTCAGGTTTGGTATAAGCATTGAGATATCACATCTCTGCAATTGGAAGTGTCTCAGGATTGGGATGGGAAGGATTTGGATATCACATCTCATGCTATAGGAAGGGTCTCAGGTTTGGAACGGGAAGGAGTTGGATATCACATCTCATGTTATAGGAAGAGTCTCAGGTTTGGTATAAGCATTGAGATATCAAATCTCTGCAATCGGAAGTGTCTCAGGATTGGAACGGGAAGGAGTTGGATATCCCATCTCATGTTATAGGACTGGTCTCAGGTTTGATATTAGAAGCATTGAGATATCACATCGCATGCTGTAGGAAGGGTCTCAGGTTTGGAATGGGAAGGAATTGGATAGCACATCTCATGTCATAGGAAGGATCTCAGGTTTGGTATTAGAAGCATTGAGATATCACATCTCATGCTATAGGAATTGTCTCAGGATTAGAATGGGAAGGAGTTGGATATTACATTCTTGCTATGGGAAGGGTCTCATGTTTGGAATTGGAAGGAGTTGGATATCACATATGCTATAGGAAGGGTCTCAGGTTTGGAATGGGAAGGAGTTGGATATCACATCTCATGTTATAGGATGGGTCTCAGGTTGGTATACGCATTGAGATATCACATCTCTGCTATCGGAAGGGTCTCAGGATTGGAATGGGAAGGAGTTGGATATCCCATCTCATGTTATAGGAAGGGTCTCAGGTTTGGTATTAGAAGCATTGAGATATCACATCTCATGCTATAGGAAGGGTCTCAGGATTGGAATTGGGAGGGCTTGGATGTCACATCTCATGCTATAGGGAGGGTCTCAAGTTTGATATTAGAAGCATTGAGATAACAAATCTCATGATATCGGAAGGGTCTCAGGATTGGAATGGGAAGGAATTGGATATCACATCTCATGATAAAGGAAGGGTCTAAGGTTTGGAAGGGGAAGGATTTGGATATCACATCTCATGTTATAGGACGGGTCTCAGGTTTGGTATTAGAAGCATTGAGATATCAAGTCTCATGGTATAGGAAGGGTCTCAGAATTGGAATGGGAAGGAGTTGGATATCACATCTCAAGCTATAGGAAGGGTCTCAGGATTGGAATGGGAAGGCGTTTGATATCACATTTTATGCCATAGTATGGGTCTCAGGTTTGGTAGAAGCATTGGGATATCACATCTCATGCTATTGGAAGGGTATCAGTATTGGATTTGGAAGGAGTTGGATAGCCCATCTCATGCTATAGGAAGGGTCTCAGGTTGGAATGGGAAGGAGTTGGATATCACATTTCATGTTATAGGACGGGTCTCAGGATTGGAATGGGAAGGACTTGGATATCATATCTCATGCTATAGGAAGGCTCTCAGGTTTGGAAGGGGAAGGAGTTGGATATCACATTTCATGTTAGAGGAAGGATCTCAAGTTTGGTATTAGAGGCCTTGAGATATCACATCTCATGCTATAGGAAGGGTCTCGGGATTGGAATGTTAAGGAGTTCGATATCACATCTCAAGCTATAGGAAGAGTCTCAGGTTTGGTATAAGCATTGAGATATCACATCTCATGCTATAGGAAGGGTCTCAGGATTGGAATGGGAAGGAGTTGGATATCACATCTCATATTATAGGAAAGATCTCAGGTTTGGTATTAGAAGCATTGAGACATCACATCTCATGTTATAGGAAGGGTCTTAGGATTGGAATGGGAAGAAGTTGGATATCACATCTCATGCTATAGGAAGGGTCTCAGGTTTGGTATAAGCATTGAGATATCAGATCTCATGCTATAGGAAGGGTCTCAGGATTGGAATGGGAAGGAGTTGTATATGACATCTCATGCCATATGAAGGGTCTCAGGTTTGGTATAAGTATTGAGGTATCACATCACATGCTATAGGAAGGGTCTCAGGATTGGAATGGGAAGGACTTGAATATCACATCTCATGCTATAGGCAGGGTCTCAGGTTTGGAAAGGGAAGGAGATGGATATCACATTTCATGTTAGAGGTAGGATCTCAGGTTTGGTATTAGAGGCATTGAGATATCACATCTCATGCTATCAGAAGGGTCTCAGGATTGGAATGGGAAGGAGTTGTATATCACATCTCATGCTAAAGGGATGGTCTCAGGTTTGGTAGGGGAAGGATTTGGAAATCACATCTCATGTTATAGGAAGGATCTCAGGTTTGGTATTAGAAGCATTGAGATATCACATCTCATGCTATCGGAAGTATCTCAGGTTTGGTATTAGAGGCATTGAGATATCACATCTCATGCTATCATAAGGGTCTCAGGATTGGAATGGGAAGGAGTTGGATATCACATCTCATGTTATAGGAAGGATCTCAGGTTTGGTATTAGAAGCATTGAGATATCACATCTCATGCTATAGGAAGGGACTCAGGATTGGAATGGGAAGGAGGTGGATATCACATCTCATGCTATAGGAAGGGTCTCAGATTTGGTATAAGCATTGAGATATCACATCTCATGCTATAGGAAGGGTCTCAGGAATGGAATGGGAAGGACTTGGATATCACATCTAATGATAAAGGAAGGGTCTAACGTTTGGAAGGGGAAGGATTTGGATATCACATCTCATGTTATTGGACCGGTCTCAGGTTTGGTATTAGAAGCATTGAGATATCAAGTCTCATGGTATGGGACGGGAGTTTGATATCACATCTCATGCCATGGTATGGGTATCAGGTTTTGTAGAAGCATTGGGATATCACATCTCATGCTATCGGAAGGGTATCAGGATTGGATTTGGAAGGAGTTGGATATCCCATCTCATGCTATAGGAAGGGTATCAGGTTGGAATGGGAAGGAGTTGGATATGACATCTCATGTTATAGGAAGGGTCTCAGGATTGGAATGGGAAGGACTTGGATATCACATCTCATGCTGTAGGAAGGCTCTCAGGTTTGGAAAGGGAAGGAGTTGGATATCACATTTCATGTTAGAGGTAGGATCTCAGGTTTGGTATTAGAGGCATTGAGATATCACATCTCATGCTATCAGAAGGGTATCAGGATTGGAATGAGAAGGAGTTGGATATCACATCTCATGCTAAATGGAGGGTCTCAGGTTCGGAAGGGGAAGGATTTGGATATCACATCTCATGTTATAGGAAGTATCTCAGGTTTGGTATTAGAAGCATTGAGATATCACATCTCATGCTATCGGAAGGATCTCAGGTTTGGTATTAGAAGCATTGAGATATCACATCTCATGCTATAGGAAGGGTGTCAGGATTGGAATGGGAAGGAGTTGGATATCACATCTCATGTTATAGGAAGGATCTCAGGTTTGGTATTAGAAGCATTGAGATATCACATCTCATGCTATAGGACTGGTCTCAAGATTGGAATGGGAAGGAGTTGGATATCACATCTCATGCTAAAGGAAGGGTCTCAGTTTTGGTAGAAGCATTGAGATTTCACATATCATGCTATAGGAAGGGTCTCAGGATTGGAATGGGAAGGAATTGTATATCACATCTCATGCTAAAGGGAGGGTCTCAGGTTTGGAAGGGGAAGGATTTGGAAATCACATCTCATGTTATAGGAAGGATCTCAGGTTTGGTATTAGACGCATTGAGATATCACATCTCATGCTATCAGAAGTATCTCAGGTTTGGTATTAGAGGCATTGAGATATCACATCTCATGCTATCATAAGGGTCTCAGGATTGGAATGGGAAGGAGTTGGATATCACATCTCTTGTTATAGGAAGGATCTCAGGTTTGGTATTAGAAGCATTGAGATATCACATCTCATGCTATAGGAAGGGTCTCGGGATTGGAATGGGAAGGAGTTGGATATCACATCTCATGCTATAGGAAGGGTCTCAGATTTGGTATAAGCATTGAGATATCACATCTCATGCTATAGGAAGGGTCTCAGGATTGGAACGGAAAGGAGTTAGATATCACATCTCATGTTATAGGAAGAGTCTCAGGTTTGGTATAAGCATTGAGATATCACATCTCTGCTATCGGAGGTGTCTCAGGATTGGGATGGGAAGGAATTGGATATCACATCTCATGCTATAGGAAGGGTATCAGGTTTGGAACGGGAAGGAGTTGGATATCACATCTCATGCTATAGGAAGGGTCTCAGGTTTGGAACGGAAAGGAGTTAGATATCACATCTCATGTTATAGGAAGAGTCTCAGGTTTGGTATAAGCATTGAGATATCACATCTCTGCTATCGGAGGTGTCTCAGGATTGGGATGGGAAGGAATTGGATATCACATCTCATGCTATAGGAAGGGTATCAGGTTTGGAACGGGAAGGAGTTGGATATCCCATCTCATGTTATAGGACAGGTCTCAGGTTTGATATTAGAAGCATTGAGATATCACATCTCTGCTATTGGAAGGGTCTCAGGATTGGAATGGGAAGGACTTGGATATCAGAATTCATGTTATAGGAAGGGTCTCAGGTTTGGTATTAGAAGCACTGAGATATCACATCTCATGCTATAGGAAGGGTCTCAGGATTGAAATGGGAAGGACTTGGATATCACATCTCATGTTATAGGAAGGGTCTCAGGTTTGGTATTAGAAGCATTGAGATATCACATCTCATGCTATAGGAAGGGTCTCAGGAATGGAATGGGAAGGACTTGGATATCACATCTCATGATAAAGGAAGGGTCTAAGGTTTGGAAGGGGAAGGATTTGGATATCACATCTCATGTTATTGGACCGGTCTCGGGTTTGGTATTAGAAGCATTGAGATATCAAGTCTCATGGTATGGGACGGGAGTTTGATATCACATCTCATGCCATGGTATGGGTATCAGGTTTTGTAGAAACATTGGGATATCACATCTCATGCTATCGGAAGGGTATCAGGATTGGATTTGGAAGGAGTTGGATATCCCATCTCATGCTATAGGAAGGGTATCAGGTTGGAATGGGAAGGAGTTGGATATGACATCTCATGTTATAGGAAGGGTCTCAGGATTGGAATGGGAAGGACTTGGATATCACATCTCATGCTGTAGGAAGGCTCTCAGGTTTGGAAAGGGAAGGAGTTGGATATCACATTTCATGTTAGAGGTAGGATCTCAGGTTTGGTATTAGAGGCATTGAGATATCACATCTCATGCTATCAGAAGGGTATCAGGATTGGAACGAGAAGGAGTTGGATATCACATCTCATGCTAAAGGGAGGGTCTCAGGTTCGGAAGGGGAAGGATTTGGATATCACATCTCATGTTATAGGAAGTATCTCAGGTTTGGTATTAGAAGCATTGAGATATCACATCTCATGCTATCGGAAGGATCTCAGGTTTGGTATTAGAAGCATTGAGATATCACATCTCATGCTATAGGAAGGGTCTCAGGATTGGAATGGGAAGGAGTTGGATATCACATCTCATGTTATAGGAAGGATCTCAGGTTTGGTATTAGAAGCATTGAGATATCACATCTCATGCTATAGGACTGGTCTCAGGATTGGAATGGGAAGGAGTTGGATATCACATCTCATGCTAAAGGAAGGGTCTCAGTTTTGGTAGAAGCATTGAGATTTCACATATCATGCTATAGGAAGGGTCTCAGGATTGGAATGGGAAGGAGTTGGATATCACATCTCATGCTATAGGAAGGGTCTCAGGTTTGGTATAAGCATTGAGATATCACATCTCATGCTAAAGGGAGGGTCTCAGGTTCGGAAGGGGAAGGATTTGGATATCACATCTCATGTTATAGGAAGTATCTCAGGTTTGGTATTAGAAGCATTGAGATATCACATCTCATGCTATCGGAAGGATCTCAGGTTTGGTATTAGAAGCATTGAGATATCACATCTCATGCTATAGGAAGGGTCTCAGGATTGGAATGGGAAGGAGTTGGATATCACATCTCATGTTATAGGAAGGATCTCAGGTTTGGTATTAGAAGCATTGAGATATCACATCTCATGCTATAGGACTGGTCTCAGGATTGGAATGGGAAGGAGTTGGATATCACATCTCATGCTAAAGGAAGGGTCTCAGTTTTGGTAGAAGCATTGAGATTTCACATATCATGCTATAGGAAGGGTCTCAGGATTGGAATGAGAAGGAGTTGGATATCACAGCTCATGCTATAGGAAGGGTCTCAGGTTTGGTATAAGCATTGAGATATCACATCTCTGCTATCGTAAGGGTCTCAGGATTGGAATGGGAAGGACTTAGATATCACATCTCATGCTATAGGGAGGGTCTCAGTATTGATATTAGAAGCATTGAGATATCACATCTCAAGCTATCGGAAGGGTCTCAGGATTGGAATGGGAAGGAGTTGGATATCACATCTCATGCTATAGGAAGGGTCTCAGGTTAGGAACGGGAAGGAGTTGGATATCACATCTAATGTTATAGGAAGAGTCTCATGCTAAGACCTGATAGACCCTTCCTATAACATGAGATGGGAATATCCAACTCCTTCCCATTCCAATCCTGAGACCCTTCCCATAGCAGAGATGTGATATCTCAATGCTTATACCAAACCTGAGACCCTTCCTATAGCATGAGATGTGATATCCAACTCCTTCCCATTCCAATACTGAGACCCTTCCTATAGCATGAGATGTGATATCTCAATGCTTCTAATATCAAACTTGAGACCCTCCCTATAGCATGAGATGTGATATCCAAGTCCTTCCCATTCCAATCCTGAGACCCTTCCTATAGCATGAGATGTCATGTCTCAATGCTTCTAATACCAAACCTGAGACCCTTCCTATAACATGAGATGGGAATATCCAACTCCTTCCCATTCCAATCCTGAGACCCTTCCGATAGCAAACATGTGATATCTCAATGCTTATACCAAACCTGAGATCCTTCCTATAACATGAGATGTGATATCCAACTCCTTCCCATTCCAATCCTGAGACACTTCCTATAGCATGAGATGTGATATCTCACTGCTTATACCAAACCTGAGACCCTTCCTATAGCATGAAATGTGATATCCAAGTCCTTCCCATTCCAATCCTGAGACACTTCCTATAGCATGAGATGTGATATTTCAATGCTTCTATACCAAACCTGAGACTCTTCCTATAACATGAGATGGGATATCCAACTCCTTCCCATTACAATCCTGAGACCCTTCCGAAAGCAGAGATGTGATATCTCAATGCTTATACCAAACCTGAGACCCTTCCTATGGCATGAGATGTCATATACAGATCCTTCCCATTCCAATCCTGAGACCCTTCCTATAGCATGAGATGTGATATCTCAATGCTTATACCAAACCTAAAACCCTTCCTATAGCATGAGATGTGATATCCAACTCCTTCCCATTCCAATCCTGAGACCCTTCCTATAGCATGAGATGTGATATCCAATGGCTCTAATATCAAACCTGAGATCCTTCCTCTAACATTAAATGTGATATCCAACTCCTTCCCTTTCCAAACCTGAGAGCCTACCTATAGCATGAGATGTGATATCCAAGTCCTTCCATTCCAATCCTTAGACCCTTCCTACAGCATGCAATATGATATCTCAATGATTCTAATAACAAACCTGAGACCCGTCCTATAACATGAGATGTGATATCCAACTCCTTCCCATTCCAATCCTGAGACACTTCCGATAGCAGAGATGTGATATCTCAATGCTTCTAATACCAAACATGAGACCAGTCCTATAACATGAGATGGGATATCCAACTCCTTCCCGTTCCAAACCTGAGACCCTTCCTATAGCATGAGATGTGATATCCAACTCCTTCCCATCCCAATCCTGAGACACTTCCGATTGCAGAGATTTGATATCTCAATGCTTATACCAAACCTGAGACTCTTCCTCTAACATGAGATGTGATATCCAACTCCTTCCCGTTCCAAACCTGAGACCCTTCCTATAGCATGAGATGTGATATCCAACTCCTTCCCATTCCAATCCTGAGACCCTTATGATGGCATGAGATGTGATATCTCAATGCCTCTAATACCAAATCTGAGATTCTTCCGATAGCATGAGATGTGATATCTCAATGCTTCTTATACCAAACCTGAGATCCTTCCTATAACATGAGATGTGATATCCAAATCCTTCCCCTTCCAAACCTGAGACCCTCCCTTTAGCATGAGATGTGATATCCAACTCCTTCCCATTCCAACCTGAGACCCTTCCTATAGCATGAGATGGGATATCCAACTCCTTGGAATTCCAATCCTGATACCCTTCCGATAGCATGAGATTTGATATCCCAATGCTTATACCAAACCTGAGACCCATACTATGGCATGAGATGTGATATCAAACTCCTTCCCATTCCAATCCTGAGACCCTTCCTATAGCTTGAGATGTGATATCCAACTCCTTCCCATTCCAATTCTGAGACCCTTCCTATACCATGAGACTTGATATCTCAATGCTTCTAATACCAAACCTGAGACCCGTCCTATAACATGAGATGTGATATCCAAATCCTTCCCCTTCCAAACCTTAGACCCTTCCTTTATCATGAGATGTGATATCCAACTCCTTCCCATTCCAATCCTGAGACCCTTCCGATATCATGAGATGTGATATCTCAATGCTTCTAATATCAAACTCGAGACCCTCCCTATAGCATGAGATGTGATATCCAAGTCCTTCCCATTCCAATCCTGAGACCCTTCCTATAGCATGAGATGTGATGTCTCAATGCTTCTAATACCAAACCTGAGACCCTTCCTATAACATGAGATGGGAATATACAACTCCTTCCCATTCCAATCCTGAGACCCTTCCGATAGCAAACATGTGATATCTCAATGCTTATACCAAACCTGAGATCCTTCCTATAACATGAGATGTGATATCCAACTCCTTCCCATTCCAATCCTGAGACACTTCCTATAGCATGAGATGTGATATCTCACTGCTTATACCAAACCTGAGACCCTTCCTATAGCATGAGATGTGATATCCAACTCCTTCCCATTCCAATCCTGAGACCCTTCCTATAGCATGAGATGTGATATCTCAATGCTTCTAATATCAAACTTGAGACCCTCCCTATAGCATGAGATGTGATATCCAAGTCCTTCCCATTCCAATCTTGAGACACTTCCTATAGCATGAGATGTGATATCTCAATGCTTCTAATACCAAACCTGAGACTCTTCCTATAACATGAGATGGGATATCCAACTCCTTCCCATTGCAATCCTGAGACCCTTCCGATAGCAGAGATGTGATATCTCAATGCTTATACCAAACCTGAGACCCTTCCTATGGCCTGAGATGTCATATACAACTCCTTCCCATTCCAATCCTGAGACCCTTCCTTTAGCATGAGATGTGATATCTCAATGCTTATACCAAATCTGAGACCCTTCCTATAGCATGAGATGTGATATCCAAATCCTTCCCATTCCAATCCTGAGACCCTTCCTATAGCATGAGATGTGATATCTCAATGCTTATACCAAACCTGAGAGCCTACCTATAGCATGAGATGTGATATCCAAGTCCATCCCTTTCCAATCCTTAGACCCTTCCGAGAGCATGTGATGTGATATCTCAATGATTCTAATACCAAACCAGAGACTCTTACTATAACATGAGATGGGATATCCAACTCCTTCCCATTCCAATCCTGAGCCGCTTCCGATAGCAGAGATGTGATATCTCAATGCTTATACCAAACCTGAGACCCTTCCTATAACATGAGATGTGATATCCAACTCCTTCCCGTTCCAAACCTGAGACACTAACTATAGCATATGTGATATCCAACTCCTTCCCATTCCAAACATGAGACCCTTCCTATAGCAAGAAAGTAATATCCAACTCCTACCCATTCCAATCCTGAGACCCTTCCTATAGCAAGAGATGTGATATCCAAATCCTTCCCATTCCAATCCTGAGACCCTTCCTATAACATGAGATGTGATATCCAACTCCTTCCCATTCCAACCTGAGACACTTCCTATAGCATGAGAAGGGATATCCAACTCCTTCCCAATCCAATCCTGAGACCCTTCCGATAGCAGAGATGGGATATTTCAATGCTTATACCAAACCTGAGACCCTTCCTATGGCATGAGATCTGATATCCAACTCCTTGCCATTCAAATCCTGAGACCCTTCCTATAGCATGAGAAGGGATATCCAACTCCTTCCCAATCCAATCCTGCGGCCCTTCCGATAGCAGAGACGTGATATCTCAATGCTTCTACCAAACCTGAGACCCTTCCTTTAGCATGAGATGTGATATCCAAATCCTTCACATTCCAATCCTGAGACCCTTCCTATAGCATGAGATGTGATATCTCAATGCTTCTAATACCAAACCTGAGATCCTTCCTATAACATGAGATGTGATATCCAATTCCTTCCCATTCCAAACCTGAGACCCTTCCTATTGGATGAGATGTGATATCCAACTCCTTCCCATTCCAACCCTGAGACCCTTCCTATAGCATGAGATGTGATGTCGCAATGCTTCTAATACCAAACCTGAGATCCTTCCTATAACATGAGATGTGATATCCAACTCCTTCCATTCCAATCCTGTGACCCGTCCTATAGCATGAGATGTGATATCTCAATGCTTATACTAAACCTGAGACCCTTCCTATAGCATGAGATGTGATATCCAACTACTTCCCATTCCAATCCTGAGACCCTTCCTATAGCATGAGATGTGATATCTCAATGCTTCTAATACCAAACCTGAGATCCTTCCTCTAACATGAAATGTGATATCCAACTCCTTCCCTTTCCAAACCTAAGAGCCTATCTATAGCATGAGATGTGATATCCAAGTCCTTCCCATTCCAACCCTTAGACCCTTCCTACAGCATGCAATATGATATCTCAATGATTCTAATAACAAACCTGAGACCCATCCTATAACATGAGATGGGATATCCAACTCCTTCCCATTCCAATCCTGAGACACTTCCGATAGCAGAGATGTGATATCTCAATGCTTATACCAAACCTGAGACCCTTCCTATAACATGAGATGTGATATCCAAATCCTTCCCGTTCCAAACCTGAGACCCTTCCTTTAGCATGAGATGTGATATCCAGCTCCTTCCCATTCCAATCCTGAGACACTTCCGATAGCATGAGATGTGATATCTCAATGCTTCTAATATCAAAACTGAGACCCTCCCTATAGCATGATATGTGATATCTAAGTCCTTCCCATTCCAATCCTGAGACACTCCCTATAGCATGAGATGTGATATCCAACTCTTTCCCATTCCAATCCTGAGACCCTTCCTATAGCATGAGATATGATATCTCAATACTTCTAATACCAAACGTGAGATCCTTCCGATAACATGAGATGTGATATCTCAATGCTTCTAATACCAAACATGAGATCCTTCCTAAAACATGAGATGTGATATCCAAATCCTTCCCCTTCCAAACCTGAGACCCTCCCTTTAGCATGAGATGTGATATCCAACTCCTTCCCATTCCATTCCTGAGACCCTTCTGATAGCATGAGATGTGATATCTCAATGCCTCTAATACCAAACCTGAGATCCTACCTCTAACATGAAATGTGATATCCAACTCTTTCCCCTTCCAAACCTGAGAGCCTTCCTATAGCATGAGATGTGATATCCAAGTCCTTCCCATTCCAATCCTGAGACCCTTCCTATAGCTTGAGATGTGATATCCAACTCCTTCCCATTCCAGTTCTGAGACCCTTCCTATACTCTGAGACTTGATATCTCAATGCTTCTAATACCAAACCTGAGACCCGTAATATAACATGAGATGTGATATCCAAATCCTTCCCCTTCCAAACCTTAGACCCTTCCTTTATCATGAGATGTGATATCCAACTCCTTCCCATTCCAATCCTGAGACCCTTCCGATATCATGAGATGTGATATCTCAAAGCTTCTAATATCAAACTTGAGACCCTCCCTATAGCATGAGATGTGATATCCAAGTCCTTCCCATTCCAATCCTGAGACCCTTCCTATAGCATGAGATGTGATATCTCAATGCTTCTAATACCAAACCTGAGACCCTTCCTATAACATGAGATGGGAATATCCAACTCCTTCCCATTCCAATCCTGAGACCCTTCCGATAGCAGAGATGTGATATCTCAATGCTTATACCAAACCTGAGACCTTTCCTATGGCATGAGATGTGATATCCAACTCCTTGCCATTCAAATCCTGAGACCCTTCCTATAGCATGAGAAGGGATATCCAACTCCTTCCCAATCCAATCCTGAGACCCTTCCGATAGCAGAGACGTGATATCTCAATGCTTCTACCAAACCTGAGACCCTTCCTTTAGCATGAGATGTGATATCCAAATCCTTCACATTCCAATCCTGAGACCCTTCCTATAGCATGAGATGTGATATCTCAATGCTTCTAATACCAAACCTGAGATCCTTCCTATAACATGAGATGTGATATCCAATTCCTTCCCATTCCAAACCTGACACCCTTCCTATTGGATGAGATGTGATATCCAACTCCTTCCCATTCCAACCCTGAGACCCTTCCTATAGCATGAGATGTGATGTCTCAATGCTTCTAATACCAAACCTGAGATCCTTCCTATAACATGAGATGTGATATCCAACTCCTTCCATTCCAATCCTGAGACCTGTCCTATAGCATGAGATGTGATATCTCAATGCTTATACCAAACCTGAGACCCTTCCTATAGCATGAGATGTGATATCCAACTACTTCCCATTCCAATCCTGAGACCCTTCATATAGCATGAGATGTGATATCTCAATGCTTCTAATACCAAACCTGGGATCCTTCCTCTAACATGAAATGTGATATCCAACTCCTTCCCTTTCCAAACCTAAGATCCTATCTATAGCATGAGATGTGATATCCAAGACCTTCCCATTCCAATCCTTAGACCCTTCCTACAGCATGCAATATGATATCTCAATGATTCTAATAACAAACCTGAGACCCGTCCTATAGCATGAGATGTGATATCCAGCTCCTTCCCATCCCAATCCTGAGACACTTCCGATAGCAGAGATGTGATATCTCAATGCTTCTAATACCAAACATGAGACCAGTCCTATAACATGAGATGGGATATCCAACTCCTTCCCGTTCCAAACCTGAGACCCTTCCTATAGCATGAGATGTGATATCCAACTCCTTCCCATCCCAATCCTGAGACACTTCCGATTGCAGAGATTTGATATCTCAATGCTTATACCAAACCTGAGACTCTTCCTATAACATGAGATGTGATATCCAACTCCTTCCCGTTCCAAACCTGAGACCCTTCCTATAGCATGAGATGTGATATCCAACTCCTTCCCATTCCAATCCTGAGACCCTTATGATGGCATGAGATGTGATATCTCAATGCCTCTAATACCAAATCTGAGATTCTTCCGATAGCATGAGATGTGATATCTCAATGCTTCTTATACCAAACCTGAGATCCTTCCTATAACATGAGATGTGATATCCAAATCCTTCCCCTTCCAAACCTGAGACCCTCCCTTTAGCATGAGATGTGATATCCAACTCCTTCCCATTCCAACCTGAGACCCTTCCTATAGCATGAGATGGGATATCCAACTCCTTGGAATTCCAATCCTGATACCCTTCCGATAGCATGAGATTTGATATCCCAATGCTTATACCAAACCTGAGACCCATACTATGGCATGAGATGTGATATCAAACTCCTTCCCATTCCAATCCTGAGACCCTTCCTATAGCTTGAGATGTGATATCCAACTCCTTCCCATTCCAATTCTGAGACCCTTCCTATACCATGAGACTTGATATCTCAATGCTTCTAATACCAAACCTGAGACCCGTCCTATAACATGAGATGTGATATCCAAATCCTTCCCCTTCCAAACCTTAGACCCTTCCTTTATCATGAGATGTGATATCCAACTCCTTCCCATTCCAATCCTGAGACCATTCCGATATCATGAGATGTGATATCTCAATGCTTCTAATATCAAACTCGAGACCCTCCCTATAGCATGAGATGTGATATCCAAGTCCTTCCCATTCCAATCCTGAGACCCTTCCTATAGCATGAGATGTGATGTCTCAATGCTTCTAATACCAAACCTGAGACCCTTCCTATAACATGAGATGGGAATATACAACTCCTTCCCATTCCAATCCTGAGACCCTTCCGATAGCAAACATGTGATATCTCAATGCTTATACCAAACCTGAGATCCTTCCTATAACATGAGATGTGATATCCAACTCCTTCCCATAATTCCAATCCTGAGACACTTCCTATAGCATGAGATGTGATATCTCACTGCTTATACCAAACCTGAGACCCTTCCTATAGCATGAGATGTGATATCCAACTCCTTCCCATTCCAATCCTGAGACCCTTCCTATAGCATGAGATGTGATATCTCAATGCTTCTAATATCAAACTTGAGACCCTCCCTATAGCATGAGATGTGATATCCAAGTCCTTCCCATTCCAATCTTGAGACACTTCCTATAGCATGAGATGTGATATCTCAATGCTTCTAATACCAAACCTGAGACTCTTCCTATAACATGAGATGGGATATCCAACTCCTTCCCATTGCAATCCTGAGACCCTTCCGATAGCAGAGATGTGATATCTCAATGCTTATACCAAACCTGAGACCCTTCCTATGGCCTGAGATGTCATATACAACTCCTTCCCATTCCAATCCTGAGACCCTTCCTTTAGCATGAGATGTGATATCTCAATGCTTATACCAAATCTGAGACCCTTCCTATAGCATGAGATGTGATATCCAAATCCTTCCCATTCCAATCCTGAAACCCTTCCTATAGCATGAGATGTGATATCTCAATGCTTATACCAAACCTGAGAGCCTACCTATAGCATGAGATGTGATATCCAAGTCCATCCCATTCCAATCCTTAGACCCTTCCTAGAGCATGCGATGTGATATCTCAATGATTCTAATACCAAACCAGAGACTCTTACTATAACATGAGATGGGATATCCAACTCCTTCCCATTCCAATCCTGAGCCGCTTCCGATAGCAGAGATGTGATATCTCAATGCTTATACCAAACCTGAGACCCTTCCTATAACATGAGATGTGATATCCAACTCCTTCCCGTTCCAAACCTGAGACACTAACTATAGCATATGTGATATCCAACTCCTTCCCATTCCAAACATGAGACCCTTCCTATAGCAAGAAAGTAATATCCAACTCCTACCCATTCCAAACCTGAGACCCTTCCTATAGCAAGCGATGTGATATCCAAATCCTTCCCATTCCAATCCTGAGACCCTTCCTATAACATGAGATGTGATATCCAACTCCTTCCCATTCCAACCTGAGACACTTCCTATAGCATGAGAAGGGATATCCAACTCCTTCCCAATCCAATCCTGAGACCCTTCCGATAGCAGAGATGTGATATTTCAATGCTTATACCAAACCTGAGACCCTTCCTATGGCATGAGATGTGATATCCAACTCCTTGCCATTCAAATTCTGAGACCCTTCCTATAGCATGAGAAGGGATATCCAACTCCTTCCCAATCCAATCCTGCGACCCTTCCGATAGCAGAGACGTGATATCTCAATGCTTCTACCAAACCTGAGACCCTTCCTTTAGCATGAGATGTGATATCCAAATCCTTCACATTCCAATCCTGAGACCCTTCCTATAGCATGAGATGTGATATCTCAATGCTTCTAATACCAAACCTGAGATCCTTCCTATAACATGAGATGTGATATCCAATTCCTTCCCATTCCAAACCTGAGACCCTTCCTATTGGATGAGATGTGATGTCCAACTCCTTCCCATTCCAACCCTGAGACCCTTCCTATAGCATGAGATGTGATGTCTCAATGCTTCTAATACCAAACCTGAGATCCTTCCTATAACATGAGATGTGATATCCAACTCCTTCCATTCCAATCCTGTGACCCGTCCTATAGCATGAGATGTGATATCTCAATGCTTATAATAAACCTGAGACCCTTCCTATAGCATGAGATGTGATATCCAACTACTTCCCATTCCAATCCTGAGACCCTTCCTATAGCATGAGATGTGATATCTCAATGCTTCTAATACCAAACCTGAGATCCTTCCTCTAACATGAAATGTGATATCCAACTCCTTCCCTTTCCAAACCTAAGAGCCTATCTATAGCATGAGATGTGATATCCAAGTCCTTCCCATTCCAACCCTTAGACCCTTCCTACAGCATGCAATATGATATCTCAATGATTCTAATAACAAACCTGAGACCCGTCCTATAACATGAGATGTGATATCCAACTCCTTCCCATTCCAATCCTGAGACACTTCCGATAGCAGAGATGTGATATCTCAATGCTTATACCAAACCTGAGACCCTTCCTATAACATGAGATGTGATATCCAAATCCTTCCCATTCCAAACCTGAGACCCTTCCTTTAGCATGAGATGTGATATCCAGCTCCTTCCCATTCCAATCCTGAGACACTTCCGATAGCATGAGATGTGATATCTCAATGCTTCTAATATCAAAACTGAGACCCTCCCTATAGCATGATATGTGATATCTAAGTCCTTCCCATTCCAATCCTGAGACACTCCCTATAGCATGAGATGTGATATCCAACTCTTTCCCATTCCAATCCTGAGACCCTTCCTATAGCATGAGATATGATATCTCAATACTTCTAATACCAAACATGAGATCCTTCCGATAACATGAGATGTGATATCCAAATCCTTCCCCTTCCAAACCTGAGACCCTCCCTTTAGCATGAGATGTGATATCCAACTCCTTCCCATTCCAATCCTGAGACCCTTCTGATAGCATGAGATGTGATATCTCAATGCTTCTAATACCAAACCTGAGATCCTTCCGATAGCATGAGATGTGATATCTCAATGCTTCTAATACCAAACCTGAGATCCTTCCTAAAACATGAGATGTGATATCCAAATCCTTCCCCTTCCAAACCTGAGACCCTCCCTTTAGCATGAGATGTGATATCCAACTCCTTCCCATTCCATTCCTGAGACCCTTCTGATAGCATGAGATGTGATATCTCAATGCCTCTAATACCAAACCTGAGATCCTACCTCTAACATGAAATGTGATATCCAACTCTTTCCCCTTCCAAACCTGAGAGCCTTCCTATAGCATGAGATGTGATATCCAAGTCCTTCCCATTCCAATCCTGAGACCCTTCCTATAGCTTGAGATGTGATATTCAACTCCGTCCCATTCCAATTCTGAGACCCTTCCTATACTCTGAGACTTGATATCTCAATGCTTCTAATACCAAACCTGAGACCCATAATATAACATGAGATGTGATATCCAAATCCTTCCCCTTCCAAACCCTAGACCCTTCCTTTATCATGAGATGTGATATCCAACTCCTTCCCATTCCAATCCTGAGACCCTTCCGATATCATGAGATGTGATATCTCAAAGCTTCTAATATCAAACTTGAGACCCTCCCTATAGCATGAGATGTGATATCCAAGTCCTTCCCATTCCAATCCTGAGACCCTTCCTATAGCATGAGATGTGATATCTCAATGCTTCTAATACCAAACCTGAGACCCTTCCTATAACATGAGATGGGAATATCCAACTCCTTCCCATTCCAATCCTGAGACCCTTCCGATAGCAGAGATGTGATATCTCAATGCTTATACCAAACCTGAGACCCTTCCTATGGCATGAGATGTGATATCCAACTCCTTGCCATTCAAATCCTGAGACCCTTCCTATAGCATAAGAAGGGATATCCAACTCCTTCCCAATCCAATCCTGAGACCCTTCCGATAGCAGAGACGTGATATCTCAATGCTTCTACCAAACCTGAGACCCTTCCTTTAGCATGAGATGTGATATCCAAATCCTTCACATTCCAATCCTGAGACCCTTCCTATAGCATGAGATGTGATATCTCAATGCTTCTAATACCAAACCTGAGATCCTTCCTATAACATGAGATGTGATATCCAATTCCTTCCCATTCCAAACCTGACACCCTTCCTATTGGATGAGATGTGATATCCAACTCCTTCCCATTCCAACCCTGAGACCCTTCCTATAGCATGAGATGTGATGTCTCAATGCTTCTAATACCAAACCTGAGATCCTTCCTATAACATGAGATGTGATATCCAACTCCTTCCATTCCAATCCTGAGACCTGTCCTATAGCATGAGATGTAATATCTCAATGCTTATACCAAACCTGAGACCCTTCCTATAGCATGAGATGTGATATCCAACTACTTCCCATTCCAATCCTGAGACCCTTCATATAGCATGAGATGTGATATCTCAATGCTTCTAATACCAAACCTGAGATCCTTCCTCTAACATGAAATGTGATATCCAACTCCTTCCCTTTCCAAACCTAAGATCCTATCTATAGCATGAGATGTGATATCCAAGTCCTTCCCATTCCAATCCTTAGACCCTTCCTACAGCATGCAATATGATATCTCAATGATTCTAATAACAAACCTGAGACCCGTCCTATAGCATGAGATATGATATCCAAGTCCTTCCCATTCCAATCCTGAGACCCTTCCTATAACATGAAATGTGATATCCAACTCCTTCCCATTCCAACCTGAGACCCTTCCTATAGCATGAGATGGGATATCCAACTTCTTCCAAATCCAATACTGATACCCTTCCGATAGCATGAGATGTGATATCCCAATGCTTCTACCAAACCTGAGACCCATACTATGGCATGAGAAGTGATATCAAACTCCTTCCCATTCCAATCCTGAGACCCTTCCTATAGCTTGAGGTGTGATATCCAACTCCTTCCCATTCCAATCCTGAGACCCTTCCGATATCATGAGATGTGATATCTCAATGCTTCTAATATCAAACTCGAGACCCTCCCTATAGCATGAGATGTGATATCCAAGTCCTTCCCATTCCAATCCTGAGACCCTTCCTATAGCATGAGATGTGATGTCTCAATGCTTCTAATACCAAACCTGAGACCCTTCCTATAACATGAGATGGGAATATACAACTCCTTCCCATTCCAATCCTGAGACCCTTCCGATAGCAAACATGTGATATCTCAATGCTTATACCAAACCTGAGATCCTTCCTATAACATGAGATGTGATATCCAACTCCTTCCCATAATTCCAATCCTGAGACACTTCCTATAGCATGAGATGTGATATCTCACTGCTTATACCAAACCTGAGACCCTTCCTATAGCATGAGATGTGATATCCAACTCCTTCCCATTCCAATCCTGAGACCCTTCCTATAGCATGAGATGTGATATCTCAATGCTTCTAATATCAAACTTGAGACCCTCCCTATAGCATGAGATGTGATATCCAAGTCCTTCCCATTCCAATCTTGAGACACTTCCTATAGCATGAGATGTGATATCTCAATGCTTCTAATACCAAACCTGAGACTCTTCCTATAACATGAGATGGGATATCCAACTCCTTCCCATTGCAATCCTGAGACCCTTCCGATAGCAGAGATGTGATATCTCAATGCTTATACCAAACCTGAGACCCTTCCTATGGCCTGAGATGTCATATACAACTCCTTCCCATTCCAATCCTGAGACCCTTCCTTTAGCATGAGATGTGATATCTCAATGCTTATACCAAATCTGAGACCCTTCCTATAGCATGAGATGTGATATCCAAATCCTTCCCATTCCAATCCTGAGACCCTTCCTATAGCATGAGATGTGATATCTCAATGCTTATACCAAACCTGAGAGCCTACCTATAGCATGAGATGTGATATCCAAGTCCATCCCATTCCAATCCTTAGACCCTTCCTAGAGCATGCGATGTGATATCTCAATGATTCTAATACCAAACCAGAGACTCTTACTATAACATGAGATGGGATATCCAACTCCTTCCCATTCCAATCCTGAGCCGCTTCCGATAGCAGAGATGTGATATCTCAATGCTTATACCAAACCTGAGACCCTTCCTATAACATGAGATGTGATATCCAACTCCTTCCCGTTCCAAACCTGAGACACTAACTATAGCATATGTGATATCCAACTCCTTCCCATTCCAAACATGAGACCCTTCCTATAGCAAGAAAGTAATATCCAACTCCTACCCATTCCAATCCTGAGACCCTTCCTATAGCAAGCGATGTGATATCCAAATCCTTCCCATTCCAATCCTGAGACCCTTCCTATAACATGAGATGTGATATCCAACTCCTTCCCATTCCAACCTGAGACACTTCCTATAGCATGAGAAGGGATATCCAACTCCTTCCCAATCCAATCCTGAGACCCTTCCGATAGCAGAGATGTGATATTTCAATGCTTATACCAAACCTGAGACCCTTCCTATGGCATGAGATGTGATATCCAACTCCTTGCCATTCAAATCCTGAGACCCTTCCTATAGCATGAGAAGGGATATCCAACTCCTTCCCAATCCAATCCTGCGACCCTTCCGATAGCAGAGACGTGATATCTCAATGCTTCTACCAAACCTGAGACCCTTCCTTTAGCATGAGATGTGATATCCAAATCCTTCACATTCCAATCCTGAGACCCTTCCTATAGCATGAGATGTGATATCTCAATGCTTCTAATACCAAACCTGAGATCCTTCCTATAACATGAGATGTGATATCCAATTCCTTCCCATTCCAAACCTGAGACCCTTCCTATTGGATGAGATGTGATGTCCAACTCCTTCCCATTCCAACCCTGAGACCCTTCCTATAGCATGAGATGTGATGTCTCAATGCTTCTAATACCAAACCTGAGATCCTTCCTATAACATGAGATGTGATATCCAACTCCTTCCATTCCAATCCTGTGACCCGTCCTATAGCATGAGATGTGATATCTCAATGCTTATACTAAACCTGAGACCCTTCCTATAGCATGAGATGTGATATCCAACTACTTCCCATTCCAATCCTGAGACCCTTCCTATAGCATGAGATGTGATATCTCAATGCTTCTAATACCAAACCTGAGATCCTTCCTCTAACATGAAATGTGATATCCAACTCCTTCCCTTTCCAAACCTAAGAGCCTATCTATAGCATGAGATGTGATATCCAAGTCCTTCCCATTCCAACCCTTAGACCCTTCCTACAGCATGCAATATGATATCTCAATGATTCTAATAACAAACCTGAGACCCGTCCTATAACATGAGATGTGATATCCAACTCCTTCCCATTCCAATCCTGAGACACTTCCGATAGCAGAGATGTGATATCTCAATGCTTATACCAAACCTGAGACCCTTCCTATAACATGAGATGTGATATCCAAATCCTTCCCGTTCCAAACCTGAGACCCTTCCTTTAGCATGAGATGTGATATCCAGCTCCTTCCCATTCCAATCCTGAGACACTTCCGATAGCATGAGATGTGATATCTCAATGCTTCTAATATCAAAACTGAGACCCTCCCTATAGCATGATATGTGATATCTAAGTCCTTCCCATTCCAATCCTGAGACACTCCCTATAGCATGAGATGTGATATCCAACTCTTTCCCATTCCAATCCTGAGACCCTTCCTATAGCATGAGATATGATATCTCAATACTTCTAATACCAAACATGAGATCCTTCCGATAACATGAGATGTGATATCCAAATCCTTCCCCTTCCAAACCTGAGACCCTCCCTTTAGCATGAGATGTGATATCCAACTCCTTCCCATTCCAATCCTGAGACCCTTCTGATAGCATGAGATGTGATATCTCAATGCTTCTAATACCAAACCTGAGATCCTTCCGATAGCATGAGATGTGATATCTCAATGCTTCTAATACCAAACCTGAGATCCTTCCTAAAACATGAGATGTGATATCCAAATCCTTCCCCTTCCAAACCTGAGACCCTCCCTTTAGCATGAGATGTGATATCCAACTCCTTCCCATTCCATTCCTGAGACCCTTCTGATAGCATGAGATGTGATATCTCAATGCCTCTAATACCAAACCTGAGATCCTACCTCTAACATGAAATGTGATATCCAACTCTTTCCCCTTCCAAACCTGAGAGCCTTCCTATAGCATGAGATGTGATATCCAAGTCCTTCCCATTCCAATCCTGAGACCCTTCCTATAGCTTGAGATGTGATATTCAACTCCGTCCCATTCCAATTCTGAGACCCTTCCTATACTCTGAGACTTGATATCTCAATGCTTCTAATACCAAACCTGAGACCCATAATATAACATGAGATGTGATATCCAAATCCTTCCCCTTCCAAACCCTAGACCCTTCCTTTATCATGAGATGTGATATCCAACTCCTTCCCATTCCAATCCTGAGACCCTTCCGATATCATGAGATGTGATATCTCAAAGCTTCTAATATCAAACTTGAGACCCTCCCTATAGCATGAGATGTGATATCCAAGTCCTTCCCATTCCAATCCTGAGACCCTTCCTATAGCATGAGATGTGATATCTCAATGCTTCTAATACCAAACCTGAGACCCTTCCTATAACATGAGATGGGAATATCCAACTCCTTCCCATTCCAATCCTGAGACCCTTCCGATAGCAGAGATGTGATATCTCAATGCTTATACCAAACCTGAGACCCTTCCTATGGCATGAGATGTGATATCCAACTCCTTGCCATTCAAATCCTGAGACCCTTCCTATAGCATAAGAAGGGATATCCAACTCCTTCCCAATCCAATCCTGAGACCCTTCCGATAGCAGAGACGTGATATCTCAATGCTTCTACCAAACCTGAGACCCTTCCTTTAGCATGAGATGTGATATCCAAATCCTTCACATTCCAATCCTGAGACCCTTCCTATAGCATGAGATGTGATATCTCAATGCTTCTAATACCAAACGTGAGATCCTTCCTATAACATGAGATGTGATATCCAATTCCTTCCCATTCCAAACCTGACACCCTTCCTATTGGATGAGATGTGATATCCAACTCCTTCCCATTCCAACCCTGAGACCCTTCCTATAGCATGAGATGTGATGTCTCAATGCTTCTAATACCAAACCTGAGATCCTTCCTATAACATGAGATGTGATATCCAACTCCTTCCATTCCAATCCTGAGACCTGTCCTATAGCATGAGATGTAATATCTCAATGCTTATACCAAACCTGAGACCCTTCCTATAGCATGAGATGTGATATCCAACTACTTCCCATTCCAATCCTGAGACCCTTCATATAGCATGAGATGTGATATCTCAATGCTTCTAATACCAAACCTGAGATCCTTCCTCTAACATGAAATGTGATATCCAACTCCTTCCCTTTCCAAACCTAAGATCCTATCTATAGCATGAGATGTGATATCCAAGTCCTTCCCATTCCAATCCTTAGACCCTTCCTACAGCATGCAATATGATATCTCAATGATTCTAATAACAAACCTGAGACCCGTCCTATAGCATGAGATATGATATCCAAGTCCTTCCCATTCCAATCCTGAGACCCTTCCTATAACATGAAATGTGATATCCAACTCCTTCCCATTCCAACCTGAGACCCTTCCTATAGCATGAGATGGGATATCCAACTTCTTCCAAATCCAATACTGATACCCTTCCGATAGCATGAGATGTGATATCCCAATGCTTCTACCAAACCTGAGACCCATACTATGGCATGAGAAGTGATATCAAACTCCTTCCCATTCCAATCCTGAGACCCTTCCTATAGCTTGAGGTGTGATATCCAACTCCTTCCCATTCCAATTCTGAGACCCTTCTTATACCATGAGACTTGATATCTCAATGCTTCTAATACCAAACCTGAGACCCGTCCTATAACATGAGATGTGATATCCAAATCCTTCCCCTTCCAAACCTTAGACCCTTCCTTTATCATGAGATGTGATATCCAACTCCTTCCCATTCCAATACTGAGACCCTTCCGATATCATGAGATTTGTTATCTCAATGCTTCTAATATCAAACTTGAGACCCTCCCTATAGCATGAGATGTGACATCCAAGTCCTTCCCATTCCAATCCTGAGACCCTTCCTATAACATGAGATGTGATATCCAACTCCTTCCCATTCCAACCTGAGACACTTCCTATAGCATGAGAAGGGATATCTAACTCCTTCCCAATCCAATCCTGAGACCCTTCCGATAGCAGAGATGTGATATCTCAATGCTTATACCAAACCTGAGACCCTTCCTATGGCATGAGATGTGATATCCAACTCCTTGCCATTCAAATCCTGAGACCCTTCCTATAGCATGAGATGTGATATCTCTATGCTTCTAATACCAAACCTGAGACCCTTCCTATAACATGAGATGGGATATCCAACTCCTTCCCATTCCAATCCTGAGACCCTTCCGATAGCAGAGATGTGATATCTCAATGCTTATACCAAACCTGAGAACCTTCCTATGGCCTGAGATGTCATATACAACTCCTTCCCATTCCAATCCTGAGACCCTTCCTTTAGCATGAGATGTGATATCTCAATGCTTATACCAAATCTGAGACCCTTCCTATAGCATGAGATGTGATATCCAATTCCTTCCCATTCCAATCCTGAGACCCTTCCTATAGCATGAGATGTGATATCTCAATGCTTATACCAAACCTGAGAGCCTACCTATAGCATGAGATGTGATATCCAAGTCCATCCCATTCCAATCCTTAGACCCTTCCTACAGCATGCGATGTGATATCTCAATGATTCTAATACCAAACCAGAGACTCTTCCTATAACATGAGATGGGATATCCAACTCCTTCCCATTCCAATCCTGAGCCGCTTCCGATAGCAGAGATGTGATATCTCAATGCTTATACCAAACCTGAGACCCTTCCTATAACATGAGATGTGATATCCAAGTCCTTCCCATTCCAATCCTGAGACCCTTCCTATAACATGAAATGTGATATCCAACTCCTTCCCATTCCAACCTGAGACCCTTCCTATAGCATGAGATGGGATATCCAACTTCTTCCAAATCCAATACTGATACCCTTCCGATAGCATGAGATGTGATATCCCAATGCTTCTACCAAACCTGAGACCCATACTATGGCATGAGAAGTGATATCAAACTCCTTCCCATTCCAATCCTGAGACCCTTCCTATAGCTTGAGGTGTGATATCCAACTCCTTCCCATTCCAATTCTGAGACCCTTCTTATACCATGAGATTTGATATCTCAATGCTTCTAATACCAAACCTGAGACCCGTCCTATAACATGAGATGTGATATCCAAATCCTTCCCCTTCCAAACCTTAGACCCTTCCTTTATCATGAGATGTGATATCCAACTCCTTCCCATTCCAATACTGAGACCCTTCCGATATCATGAGATTTGTTATCTCAATGCTTCTAATATCAAACTTGAGACCCTCCCTATAGCATGAGATGTGACATCCAAGTCCTTCCCATTCCAATCCTGAGACCCTTCCTATAACATGAGATGTGATATCCAACTCCTTCCCATTCCAACCTGAGACACTTCCTATAGCATGAGAAGGGATATCTAACTCCTTCCCAATCCAATCCTGAGACCCTTCCGATAGCAGAGATGTGATATCTCAATGCTTATACCAAACCTGAGACCCTTCCTATGGCATGAGATGTGATATCCAACTCCTTGCCATTCAAATCCTGAGACCCTTCCTATAGCATGAGATGTGATATCTCTATGCTTCTAATACCAAACCTGAGACCCTTCCTATAACATGAGATGGGATATCCAACTCCTTCCCATTCCAATCCTGAGACCCTTCCGATAGCAGAGATGTGATATCTCAATGCTTATACCAAACCTGAGAACCTTCCTATGGCCTGAGATGTCATATACAACTCCTTCCCATTCCAATCCTGAGACCCTTCCGATAGCAGAGATGTGATATCTCAAGGCCTCTAATACCAAACCTGAGATTGTTCCTATAACATGAGATGGGATATCCAACTCCTTCCCATTCCAATCCTGAGACCCTTCCGATAGCAGAGATGTGATATCTCAATGCTTATACCAAATCTGAGACCCTTCCTATAGCATGAGATGTGATATCCAATTCCTTCCCATTCCAATCCTGAGACCCTTCCTATAGCATGAGATGTGATATCTCAATGCTTATACCAAACCTGAGAGCCTACCTATAGCATGAGATGTGATATCCAAGTCCATCCCATTCCAATCCTTAGACCCTTCCTACAGCATGCGATGTGATATCTCAATGATTCTAATACCAAACCAGAGACTCTTCCTATAACATGAGATGGGATATCCAACTCCTTCCCATTCCAATCCTGAGCCGCTTCCGATAGCAGAGATGTGATATCTCAATGCTTATACCAAACCTGAGACCCTTCCTATAACATGAGATGTGATATCCAACTCCTTCCCGTTCCAAACCTGAGACACTAACTATAGCATATGTGATATCCAACTCCTTCCCATTCCAAACATGAGACCCTTCCTATAGCAAGAAAGTAATATTCAACTCCTACCCATTCCAATCCTGAGACCCTTCCTATAGCAAGAGATGTGATATCCAAATCCTTCCCATTCCAATCCTGAGACCCTTCCTATAACATGAGATGTGATATCCAACTCCTTCCCATTCCAACCTGAGACACTTCCTATAGCATGAGAAGGGATATCCAACTCCTTCCCAATCCAATCCTGAGACCCTTCCGATAGCAGAGATGTGATATCTCAATGCTTATACCAAACCTGAGACCCTTCCTATGGCATGAGATGTGATATCCAACTCCTTCCCAATCCAATCCTGAGACCCTTCCGATAGCAGAGACGTGATATCTCAATGCTTCTACCAAACCTGAGACCCTTCCTTTAGCATGAGATGTGATATCCAAATCCTTCACATTCCAATCCTGAGACCCTTCCTATAGCATGAGATGTAATATCTCAATGCTTCTAATACCAAACCTGAGATCCTTCCTATAACATGAGATGTGATATCCAATTCCTTCCCATTCCAAACCTGAGACCCTTCCTATTGGATGAGATGTGATATCCAACTCCTTCCCATTCCAACCCTGAGACCCTTCCTATAGCATGAGATGTGATGTCTCAATGCTTCTAATACCAAACCTGAGATCCTTCCTATAACATGAGATGTGATAGCCAACTCCTTCCATTCCAATCCTGAGACCCGTCCTATAGCATGAGATGTGATATCTCAATGCTTATACCAAACCTGAGACCCTTCCTATAGCATGAGATGTGATATCCAACTGCTTCCCATTCCAATCCTGAGACCCTTCCTATAGCATGAGATGTGATATCTCAATGCTTCTAATACCAAACCTGAGATCCTTCCTCTAACATGAAATGTGATATCCAACTCCTTCCCTTTCCAAACCTAAGAGCCTATCTATAGCATGAGATGTGATATCCAAGTCCTTCCCATTCCAACCCTTAGACCCTTCCTACAGCATGCAATATGATATCTCAATGATTCTAATAACAAACCTGAGACCCGTCCTATAACATGAGATGGGATATCCAACTCCTTCCCATTCCAATCCTGAGACACTTCCGATAGCAGAGATGTGATATCTCAATGCTTATACCAAACCTGAGACCCTTCCTATAACATGAGATGTGATATCCAAATCCTTCCCGTTCCAAACCTGAGACCCTTCCTTTAGCATGAGATGTGATATCCAGCACCTTCCCATTCCAATCCTGAGACACTTCCTATAGCATGAGATGTGATATCTCAATGCTTCTAATACCAAACCTGAGATCCTTCCTATAACATGAGATGTGATATCCAAATCCTTCCCCTTCCAAACCTGAGACCCTCCCTTTAGCATGAGATGTGATATCCAACTCCTTCCCATTCCATTCCTGAGACCCTTCTGATAGCATAAGATGTGATATCTCAATGCCTCTAATACCAAACCTGAGATCCTACCTCTAACATGAAATGTGATGTCCAACTCTTTCCCCTTCCAAACCTGAGAGCCTTCCTATAGCATGAGATGTGATATCCAAGTCCTTCCGATTCCAATCCTGAGACCCTTCCTATAGCTTGAGATGTGATATCCAACTCCTTCCCATTCCAATTCTGAGACCCTTCCTATACTATGAGACTTGATATCTCAATGCTTCTAATACAAACGTGAGACCCGTAATATAACATGAGATGTGATATCCAAATCCTTCCCCTTCCAAACCTTAGACCCTTCCTTTGTCATGAGATGTGATATCCAACTCCTTCCCATTCCAATCCTGAGAACCTTCCGATATCATGAGATGTGATATCTCAAAGCTTCTAATATCAAACTTGAGACCCTCCCTATAGCATGAGATGTGATATCCAAGTCCTTCCCATTCCAATCCTGAGACCCTTCCTATAGCTTGAGGTGTGATATCCAACTCCTTCCCATTCCAATTCTGAGACCCTTCTTATACCATGAGACTTGACATCTCAATGCTTCTAATACCAAACCTGAGACCCGTCCTATAACAGGAGATGTGATATCCAAATCCTTCCCCTTCCAAACCTTAGACCCTTCCTTTATCATGAGATGGGATATCCAACTCCTTCCCATTCCAATCCTGAGCCGCTTCCGATAGCAGAGATGTGATATCTCAATGCTTATACCAAACCTGAGACCCTTCCTATAACATGAGATGTGATATCCAACTCCTTCCCGTTCCAAACCTGAGACACTAACTATAGCATATGTGATATCCAACTCCTTCCCATTCCAAACATGAGACCCTTCCTATAGCAAGAAAGTAATATTCAACTCCTACCCATTCCAATCCTGAGACCCTTCCTATAGCAAGAGATGTGATATCCAAATCCTTCCCATTCCAATCCTGAGACCCTTCCTATAACATGAGATGTGATATCCAACTCCTTCCCATTCCAACCTGAGACACTTCCTATAGCATGAGAAGGGATATCCAACTCCTTCCCAATCCAATCCTGAGACCCTTCCGATAGCAGAGATGTGATATCTCAATGCTTATACCAAACCTGAGACCCTTCCTATGGCATGAGATGTGATATCCAACTCCTTCCCAATCCAATCCTGAGACCCTTCCGATAGCAGAGACGTGATATCTCAATGCTTCTACCAAACCTGAGACCCTTCCTTTAGCATGAGATGTGATATCCAAATCCTTCACATTCCAATCCTGAGACCCTTCCTATAGCATGAGATGTAATATCTCAATGCTTCTAATACCAAACCTGAGATCCTTCCTATAACATGAGATGTGATATCCAATTCCTTCCCATTCCAAACCTGAGACCCTTCCTATTGGATGAGATGTGATATCCAACTCCTTCCCATTCCAACCCTGAGACCCTTCCTATAGCATGAGATGTGATGTCTCAATGCTTCTAATACCAAACCTGAGATCCTTCCTATAACATGAGATGTGATAGCCAACTCCTTCCATTCCAATCCTGAGACCCGTCCTATAGCATGAGATGTGATATCTCAATGCTTATACCAAACCTGAGACCCTTCCTATAGCATGAGATGTGATATCTCAATGCTTCTAATACCAAACCTGAGATCCTTCCTCTAACATGAAATGTGATATCCAACTCCTTCCCTTTCCAAACCTAAGAGCCTATCTATAGCATGAGATGTGATATCCAAGTCCTTCCCATTCCAACCCTTAGACCCTTCCTACAGCATGCAATATGATATCTCAATGATTCTAATAACAAACCTGAGACCCGTCCTATAACATGAGATGGGATATCCAACTCCTTCCCATTCCAATCCTGAGACACTTCCGATAGCAGAGATGTGATATCTCAATGCTTATACCAAACCTGAGACCCTTCCTATAACATGAGATGTGATATCCAAATCCTCCCCGTTCCAAACCTGAGACCCTTCCTTTAGCATGAGATGTGATATCCAGCACCTTCCCATTCCAATCCTGAGGCACTTCCTATAGCATGAGATGTGATATCTCAATGCTTCTAATATCAAAACTGAGACCCTCCCTATAGCATGATATGTGATATCTAAGTCCTTCCCATTCCAATCCTGAGACCCTCCCTATAGCATGAGATGTGATATCCAACTCCTTCCCATTCCAATCCTGAGACCCTTCCTATAGCATGAGATATGATATCTCAATACTTCTAATACCAAACGTGAGATCCTTCCGATAACATGAGATGTGATATCCAAATCCTTCCCCTTCCAATCCTGAGACCCTCCCTTTAGCATGAGATGTGATATCCAACTCCTTCCTATTCCAATCCTGAGACTCTTCTGATAGCATGAGATGTGATATCTCAATGCTTCTAATACCAAACCTGAGATCCTTCCGATAGCATGAGATGTGATATCTCAATGCTTCTAATACCAAACCTGAGATCCTTCCTATAACATGAGATGTGATATCCAAATCCTTCCCCTTCCAAACCTGAGACCCTCCCTTTAGCATGAGATGTGATATCCAACTCCTTCCCATTCCATTCCTGAGACCCTTCTGATAGCATGAGATGTGATATCTCAATGCCTCTAATACCAAACCTGAGATCCTACCTCTAACATGAAATGTGATATCCAACTCTTTCCCCTTCCAAACCTGAGAGCCTTCCTATAGCATGAGATGTGATATCCAAGTCCTTCCCATTCCAATCCTGAGACCCTTCCTATAGCTTGAGATGTGATATCCAACTCCTTCCCATTCCAATTCTGAGACCCTTCCTATACTATGAGACTTGATATCTCAATGCTTCTAATACAAACGTGAGACCCGTAATATAACATGAGATGTGATATCCAAATCCTTCCCCTTCCAAACCTTAGACCCTTCCTTTATCATGAGATGTGATATCCAACTCCTTCCCATTCCAATCCTGAGACCCTTCCGATATCATGAGATGTGATATCTCAAAGCTTCTAATATCAAACTTGAGACCCTCCCTATAGCATGAGATGTGATATCCAAGTCCTTCCCATTCCAATCCTGAGACCCTTCCTATAGCTTGAGGTGTGATATCCAACTCCTTCCCATTCCAATTCTGAGACCCTTCTTATACCATGAGACTTGATATCTCAATGCTTCTAATACCAAACCTGAGACCCGTCCTATAACATGAGATGTGATATCCAAATCCTTCCCCTTCCAAACCTTAGACCCTTCCTTTATCATGAGATGTGATATCCAACTCCTTCCCATTCCAATCCTGAGACCCTTCCGATATCATGAGATTTGTTATCTCAATGCTTCTAATATCAAACTTGAGACCCTCCCTATAGCATGAGATGTGACATCCAAGTCCTTCCCATTCCAATCCTGAGACCCTTCCTATAACATGAGATCTGATATCCAACTCCTTCCCATTCCAACCTGAGACACTTCCTATAGCATGAGAAGGGATATCTAACTCCTTCCCAATCCAATCCTGAGACCCTTCCGATAGCAGAGATGTGATATCTCAATGCTTATACCAAACCTGAGACCCTTCCTATGGCATGAGATGTGATATCCAACTCCTTCCCATTCCAATCCTGAGACCCTTCCGATAGCAGAGATGTGATATCTCAATGCTTATACCAAACCTGAGAACCTTCCTATGGCCTGAGATGTCATATACAACTCCTTCCCATTCCAATCCTGAGACCCTTCCTTTAGCATGAGATGTGATATCTCAATGCTTATACCAAATCTGAGACCCTTCCTATAGCATGAGATGTGATATCCAATTCCTTCCCATTCCAATCCTGAGACCCTTCCTATAGCATGAGATGTGATATCTCAATGCTTATACCAAACCTGAGAGCCTACCTATAGCATGAGATGTGATATCCAAGTCCATCCCATTCCAATCCTTAGACCCTTCCTACAGCATGCGATGTGATATCTCAATGATTCTAATACCAAACCAGAGACTCTTCCTATAACATGAGATGGGATATCCAACTCCTTCCCATTCCAATCCTGAGCCGCTTCCGATAGCAGAGATGTGATATCTCAATGCTTATACCAAACCTGAGACCCTTCCTATAACATGAGATGTGATATCCAACTCCTTCCCGTTCCAAACCTGAGACACTAACTATAGCATATGTGATATCCAACTCCTTCCCATTCCAAACATGAGACCCTTCCTATAGCAAGAAAGTAATATTCAACTCCTACCCATTCCAATCCTGAGACCCTTCCTATAGCAAGAGATGTGATATCCAAATCCTTCCCATTCCAATCCTGAGACCCTTCCTATAACATGAGATGTGATATCCAACTCCTTCCCATTCCAACCTGAGACACTTCCTATAGCATGAGAAGGGATATCCAACTACTTCCCAATCCAATCCTGAGACCCTTCCGATAGCAGAGATGTGATATCCTAATGCTTATACCAAACCTGAGACCCTTCCTATGGCATGAGATGTGATATCCAACTCCTTCCCAATCCAATCCTGAGACCCTTCCTATAGCATGAGATGTGATATCTCAATGCTTCTAATACCAAACCTGAGATCCTTCCTATAACATGAGATGTGATATCCAATTCCTTCCCATTCCAAACCTGAGACCCTTCCTATTGGATGAGATGTGATATCCAACTCCTTCCCATTCCAACCCTGAGACCCTTCCTATAGCATGAGATGTGATGTCTCAATGCTTCTAATACCAAACCTGAGATTCTTCCTATAACATGAGATGTGATATCCAACTCCTTCCATTTCAATCCTGAGACCCGTCCTATAGCATGAGATGTGATATCTAAATGCTTATACCAAACCTGAGACCCTTCCTATAGCATGAGATGTGATATCTCAATGCTTCTTGGATTGGGAAGGAGTTGGATATCACATCTCATGCCATAGGAAGGGTCTCAGGTTTGGTGTAAGCATTAGGATATCACATCTCTGCTATTGGAAGGGTCTCAGGATTGGATTGGGAAGGAGTTGGATATCCCTTCTCATGCTATAGGAAGTGTCTCAGGTTGGAATGGGAAGGAGTTGGATATCAGATCTCATGTTATAGGAAGGGTCTCAGGATTGGAATGGGAAGGATTTGGATATCACATCTCTTGCTATAGGAAGGGTCTCAGGATTGGAATGGGTAGGAGTTGGATATTACTTTCTTGCTATAGGAAGGGTCTCATGTTTGGAATGGGAAGGAGTTGGATATCACATATGCTATAGTTAGTGTCTCAGGTTTGGAACGGGAAGGAGTTGGATATCACATCTCATGTTATAGGAAGGGTCTCAGGTTTGGTATAAGCATTGAGATATCACATCTCTGCTATCGGAAGCGGCTCAGGATTGGAATGGGAAGGAGTTGGATATCCCATCTCATGTTATAGGAAGAGTCTCTGGTTTGGTATTAGAATCATTGAGATATCACATCGCATGCTGTAGGAAGGGTCTAAGGATTGGAATGGGATGGACTTGGATATCACATCTCATGCTATAGGTAGGCTCTCAGGTTTGGTATAAGCATTGAGATATCACATCTCATGCTATAGGAAGGGTCTCAGGATTGGAATGGGAAGGAATTGGATATCACATCTCATGCTATAGGAAGGGTCTCAGATTTGGTATAAGCATTGAGATATCACATCTCATGCTAAAGGAAGGGTCTCAGGATTGGAATGGGAAGGAGTTGTATATGACATCTCAGGCCATAGGAAGGTTCTCAGGTTTGGTATAAGCATTGAGATATCACATCTCTGCTATCGGAAGGGTCTCAGGATTGGAATGGGAAGGAGTTGGATATCCCATCTCATGTTATAGGAAGGGTCTCAGGTTTGGTATTAGAAGCATAGAGATATCACATCTCATGCTATAGGAAGGGTCTCAGGATTTGAATGGCAAGGAGTTGGATATCACATCTCATGCCATAGGAAGGGTCTCAGGTTTGGTATAAGCATTGAGATATCACATCTCTGCTATCGGAAGGGTCTCAGGATTGGATTGGGAAGGAGTTAGATATCCCTTCTCATGCTATAGGAAGTGTCTCAGGTTGGAATGGGAAGGAGTTGGATATCACATCTCATGTTATAGGAAGGGTCTCAGGATTGGAATGGGAAGGACTTGGATGTCACATCTCATGCTATAGGGAGGGTCTCAAGTTTGATATTAGAAGCATCGAGATAACAAATCTCATGATATCGGAAGAGTCTCAGGATTGGAATGGGAAGGAGTTGGATATCACATCTCATGCTAAAGGGAGGGTCTCAGGTTTGGAAGGGGAAGGATTTGGATATCACATCTCATGTTATAGGAAGGATCTCAGGTTTGGTATTAGAAGCATTGAGATATCACATCTCATGCTATCGGAAGGATCTCAGGTTTGGTATTAGAAGCATTGAGATATCACATCTCATGCTATCAGAAGAGTCTCAGGATTGGAATAGGAAGGAGTTGGATATCACATCTCATGCTAAAGGGAGGGTCTCAGGATTGGAAGGGGAAGGATTTGGATATCACATCTCATGTTATCGGAAGGATCTCACGTTTGGTATTAGAAGTATTGAGATATCATATCTCATGCCATAGGAAGGGTCTCAGGATTGGAATGGGAAGGAGTTGGATATCACATCTCATGCTATAGGGAGGGTCTCAGGATTGGAATGGGAAGGACTTAGATATCACATATCATGCTATAGGGAGGGTCTCAGTTTTGATATTAGAAGCATTGAGATATCACATCTCATGCTATAGGAAGTGTCTCAGGATTGGAATGGGAAGGTGCAGGATATCACATCTCATGCTAAAGGAAGGGTCTCAGGTTTGGAACGGGAAGGATTTGGATATCACATCTCATGTTATAGGAAGGGTCTCAGGTTTGGTATAAGCATTGAGATATCACATCTCTGCTATCGGAAGTGTCTCAGGATTGGAATGGGAAGGAGTTCGATATCCCATCTCATGTTATAGGACGGGTCTCAGGTTTGTTATTAGAATCATTGAGATATCATATTGCATGCTGTAGGAAGGGTCTAAGGGTTGGAATGGGAAGGACTTGGATATCACATCTCATGCTATAGATAGGCTCTTAGGTTTGGAAAGGGAAGGAGTTGGATATCACATTTCATGTTAGAGGAAGGATCTCAGGTTTGGTATTAGAAGCATTGAGATATCACATCTCATGCTATAGGAAGGGTCTCAGGATTGGAATGGGAAGCAGTTGGATATCACATCTCATGCTATAGGAAGGGTCTCAGGTTTGGTATAAGCATTGAGATATCACATCTCATGCTATAGGACGGGTCTCAGGATTGAAATGGAAGGAGTTGGATATCACATCTCATGTTATAGGAAGAATCTCAGGTTTGGTATTAGAAGCATTGAGACATCACATCACATCTCTTGTTGAGCCTGAGCATGTTGGAGCGGTCGCCGTAGCCCCGTGTGGCCTGCTGCTGAGGCTGCCTCCCGAGCCCCGTTGGGCTCCAGTTAAGCCTTCCAGTTTCTTTATTTTGTAATTCGTTTCTTGTTGCCTGCGCTCCGTGCGCGTCTGTGTGCTGCCCCCTGCCCCCTCCCTCCCCCTCCCTCACTTCCTGGTCCTCCTTCTCCCCTCTCCATTCCCGCCTCCCTTCCCGCCCACCCCCCCCCTCTGATTGGCTGTCCTTGCAGCCGCTCCGGGACTACGGCTCGACCGCTCACCACGCTCGCTTCCATTGTTGAGCCTGAGCGTGTTGGAGCGGTCGCCGTAGCCCCGTGTGGCCTGCTGCTGAGGCTGCCTCCCGAGCCCCGTTGGGCTCCAGTTAAGCCTTCCAGTTTCTTTATTTTGTAATTCGTTTCTTGTTGCCTGCGCTCCGTGCGCGTCTGTGTGCTGCCCCCTGCCCCCTCCCTCCCCCTCACTTCCTGGTCCTCCTTCTCCCCTCTCCATTCCCGCCTCCCTTCCCGCCCACCCCCCCCTCTGATTGGCTGTCCTTGCAGCCGCTCCGGGACTACGGCTCGACCGCTCACCACGCTCGCTTCCATTGTTGAGCCTGAGCGTGTTGGAGCGGTCGCCGTAGCCCCGTGTGGCCTGCTGCTGAGGCTGCCTCCCGAGCCCCGTTGGGCTCCAGTTAAGCCTTCCAATTTCTTTATTTTGTAATTCGTTTCTTGTTGCCTGCGCTCCGTGCGCGTCTGTGTGCTGCCCCCTGCCCCCTCCCTCTCCCTCACTTCCTGGTCCTCCTTCTCCCCTCTCCATTCCCGCCTCCCTTCCCGCCCACACCCCCCCTCCCCTTCCTCTCCCTCTGCTTTTTATCCCACTCCCTCTGGGCAGCCCCCCTGCCCGGCAGCCCCCTAGGCCAAGGGCCCCTTAGGCAAAGGGCGGCTCCTACAACTGCGGCTCCCTGTGTGTCTGCAGGTGTCCGCAGGGGACGCCAGGCGCCAGTTCCACCTGCTCTCCACTCCCTGGCCCCCCCCTCCTCACCTTGCTCACCTCATCCTCATGACGCCTCGCCCCCCTATTCCAATTGTTTGGTAAACTAGGGTGTTTTTCTCCCCTCGCAGGATTCTCAAACTTAGGTGGCCCTGACCTACTACGCATTACTGTTTGCTCTGCATTGTGGTAAACTAGGGTGTTTTTCTCCCCTCGCAGGATTCTCAAACTTAGGTGGCCCTGACCTACTACGCATTACTGTTTGCTCTGCATTGTGGTAAACTAGGGTGTTTTTCTCCCCTCGCAGGATTCTCAAACTTAGGTGGCCCTGACCTACTACGCATTACTGTTTGCTCTGCATTGTGGTAAACTAGGGTGTTTTTCTCCCCTCGCAGGATTCTCAAACTTAGGTGGCCCTGACCTACTACGCATTACTGTTTGCTCTGCATTGTGGTAAACTAGGGTGTTTTTCTCCCCTCGCAGGATTCTCAAACTTAGGTGGCCCTGACCTACTACGCATTACTGTTTGCTCTGCATTATGGTAAACTAGTGCCCTCCACTCACTTCCTGTCTGCACACTCGTGTCGTCCGCCTCCCATCCTACTCCATGGTGCTCTCTATCTCGCCTATCTACTCTAACTGCTTCTCTATTGACTATCCTGCTCTCCTCACTAAATCCGGTAGGAAAAAGTTTAAAAAGGACATCCTGGTCTCCAACCCAGGCCTCCCTATCGCTGACACCTACACGAGCGCCTGCTCCAAGGAAACTCTCACTGACATCCTCTTTTTCGTGCCTTCACCTGACCTATGGACCCTTCACATGGTCGCTGTGCTCTCTCCTTTCTCTACCTCTCCCATTAATGGTGGCACCCGCTGGGATGTCCTCTTGGCCCCTTTCCACTCCTCTAAAGCCATCATTAATGTCTATGCTAACGGGACCGTCTTGGTCCAAGGCCCTCAGGCCAACCTTCACCTCTTTGATAGACGCTTCCCATGCCTTATCAACTTCCTCTCCGCTCCCGCTGTCCCCCCTCCTCTGTCCTCGGCTACCTTGCCTCTCCCCTCCCTCCCTGCCCCTTCTCTTGCTCCCTCTTCAACTCCTTCTCTAACACCTCCGCAGGGCGTACCTCTGATCTGTACCCCTCCCCGGAAGTCTTTCAAGGATGGCAACCCTCTCCACATTGCCACTCTAAACTCTCGCTCTGCCATCAAGCACTCCTCTGATATCTGTCGCCTTCTTGAGGAACTGGACCTCGACGTCCTCGGTCTCACTGAGACTTGGTTCACTGCCAGCTCTGCCACCTGCTTTGACACACTCCTACCTGACGGCTACAAGATCCTCTCCGTGCCCAGGCCCAACCGTTCAGGGGGTGGTGTTGCCCTTATCTTCCCTGAGTGGATTCCTGCCACTGTCACTCCTACGCAGACCTACTCCTCTTTTGAATGTCTTGTCTGCCGACTTTCTCTCTCTCCTAGCTATTCCCTTACCGTGGCTACTATCTATCGGCCACCTGGCCAAATTTCCTCCTTCCTCTCTGAGTGGGCTGACCTCTCCTCCTCACTCCTGTCCTCAACCACCCAACTCCTCTTTCTCGGTGACTTCAACATCCACCTCGATGCCTCCTGTCCCCCCTCAGGTCTCTTCCGCTAACTCTGCAACTCTCTCTCACTCTCTATTCTCCCGTCTGGGCCTACTCACTCTGCAGGGCACACTCTTGATGCTCTGATCTCTTCTGACCTTCCCCTCTCCCTCCCTCTCTCCACTCCTCTCTCTTGGAGCGAACACTTTCTCCTATCCTCCCACCTCTCCCTCCCTACCCCACAGGCAAAGCCACCCTCCTCACTGCCACCCACCTTCTCGGTCATCCGACCCATGAAGCGCGTGTCAGCTGAGGCCTTCGCTGCTACCTTCTCAGCCCCTTCTCCCCCCTCGGCTGACTCCCACCCTGACGCAGCCCTCTCCATGCTCTACTCCTCTATATCTGATACTCTCGATATCCTTGCCCCCGTCATGAGAATCCGCCTGAAGCCCAAAGCCAAATGCAACTCCTGGTATGACTCGGATCTCGTCACCCTAAAACGCAAGTGCAGGGTGGCAGAGAGGAAATGGCGTGCTTCATGTTCATCCTCTGACAAACTGGCCTGCCGCCTGCTCCAAAGGCAATACCGGCTCTCCGTTCTCACCAAGAAGAGAGCCCTTATCCAAGCCCGCATCTCTGAGGCATCTAACAACTCGGCCGAACTCTTTAAAATCTGCAAGGAGCTGGCCAACCCTGCTGCAGTCTCTACCTCTCCTGTCCCCTCCCAGGCCCTCTGCACTGCACTGGCCTCGCACTTCATCTCAAAAACTCAGGACATCCTGTCCTCGCTCTCCTCCTCTCTCCTCCCTCCCTCTCTTCCCTGCTCTTCCTCTTGCTCTCTTGCAGCCGCCCCTCCGCCCTCCTTCTCTGCTTTTCCACCTTTTTCTGCTGATGAGGTTTCCAGACAAGTCCGATCTATGAAAACCTCGTCTAAACAGGTTCACCCCTGTTCCTCCAAAACCATCAAGGACCACATCGACTCCCTGGCTCCTGCCCTAGCTGACTTTTGCAACCACTCATTCGCCTCTGGAGTCTTCCCATCCCCCCTCAAGCACTCCCTTGTGCACCCCCTCCTCAAGAAACCCTCTTCTGACCCCTCCTGCCCGGCCAACTATCGCCCAATCTCCATTACTCCCTTCCTGGGCAAGCTCCTGGAGAAATTGGCCATCTCCCAGCTTAACCTCCATGCTGAATATGTTGGTAATCTTCATGACCATCAATCCGGCTTCAGAGCGGCCAGAAGCACGGAAACTGCTCTCCTGAACATCTGTGAGGACCTGCTCCTGAACCTCGATTCCAACACTCCCTGTGTTCTCATTCTGCTCGATCTCTCCTCTGCCTTTGACACTGTCAACCATGCCATCCTGCTCAACCGTCTCCGTGATAACCTGGGTATCACTGGTCAGGCTCTGGCATGGCTGACCTCTTTCCTTTCTGGTCGACCCTCCCAGGTCCAAATGGGCTCCTTCCTCTCTGACATCTTTTTCTCCACCTGTGGTGTCCCCCAGGGATCCAACCTCTCTCCCTGGCTCTTCAATCAGTATCTGGCACTCCTTGCCCACCGCATCGCCGCTCTCTGCCCCCACTTTCAGTGCTATGCGGACGATACCCAGCTCATTTTCAGGCTACCCTCGGCCTCCTCCTCTCCTTCCCTCATCTCCGACTGTCTGTCTTCTATCCAGGAATGGTGTGCCGCCAATGACCTCTGCCTTAACGCCAGTAAGACTGAGATTCTACTCATCGGCACACCCACTCCCTCCTTTCCTGCAGCTCTCTGGCCGGCCTCCCTTGGCCCCCTTCCTGCCACTACCTGCAAAGCTAAAAACCTCGGGGTCATCTTCGACTCCACACTCTCCTTCTCTCCTCATATTTCCGACGTCTCTAAGAAGTCACATTACCAGCTGCACCTCCTCAGAGGTATTCTTCCCTTCCTCTCCTTCCCCCAGAAGCTCACTGTCTCCCGAGCCCTGGTTCTCTCAAGGCTGGACTACTGTAATAGCCTCTATCTTAATCTGCCTGCCTCCACTCTCCGCCCTCTGCAACTTATCCAGAACAGAACTGCGAGACTTGTCCTTGGCCTCAAGCCCAGGGACCGTATCTCTCCAGGACTGAAATCTCTTCACTGGCTCCCAGTGGCTGCGAGGATTAAGTTCAAAACCCTCTGCATTGTCCACAAGGCCTTCTGGGGCCTGGGGCCACAATACCTTCAACTCTCTCTTCCTAAATATCTGCCTTCACGAGCCCTTCGCTCATCCGTCTCCAACTCTCTCATGGTCAGCCGCTTCTCGAAGCAACGAGCTGGGGGCAGATCTCTCTCCGCAGCAGGGGCCTCCCTCTGGAACAGCCTTCCTGCCTCCCTGAAACTTGAGGAGAACCATCTCCGGTTCCGGAAGCACCTCAAAACCTTCCTCTTCGCTTCTGCCTTCTCTCTCCCTCTCCCCTGCTAAACCTGCTTAACTCCCCTTCGAAGTCTGCACTTAACCTGCATCTGGGCCACTCTGTGACCTCGGCCCAGGGCCCAGCCACTCTCCACTTGCACTGCCTCCCTGGCTCCCCCTGCACTGCGGGACTGTCACTGCATCCCTACAGCCGCCTTCCCAGCACTTGCTCTGCACTTACCTCGCACTTGCCACCAGCTGGCCCTTTTATTTATTATTTATTATTTTATTACGCTACTTACCCTGTATTGCACTTTCCCCCCCACCTCCTCCCCCTGCACTTCTCCTTTTCCCATTACCTCTGCACTTGCGCGATCTGAATGACACCTGGCCTAGTAGGATCGTTTGTCTGTCTTCCCCTTGTTTCCCCCCCTCCCTTCCTCGTCGCGCCTTGAAACACTCGTGTATAGGCGCGTTACAAATACCATATCATATCATATCATATCATGCTATAGGAAGGGTCTCAGGGTTGGAATGGGAAGGAGTTGGATATCACATCTCATCCAATAGGAAGGGTCTCAGGTTTGGAATGGGAAGGAATTGGATATCACATCTCATGTTATAGGAAGGATCTCAGGTTTGGTATTAGAAGCATTGAGATATCACATCTCATGCTATAGGAAGGGTCTCAGGATTGGATTGGGAAGGAGTTGGATATCACATCTCATGCCATAGGAAGGGTCTCAGGTTTGGTATAAGCATTAGGATATCACATCTCTGCTATCGGAAGGGTCTCAGGATTGGATTGGGAAGGAGTTGGATATCCCTTCTCATGCTATAGGAAGTGTCTCAGGTTGGAATGGGAAGGAGTTGGATATCACATCTCATGTTATAGGAAGGGTCTCAGGATTGGAATGGGAAGGATTTGGACATCACATCTCTTGCTATTGGAAGGGTCTCAGGATTGGAATGGGTAGGAGTTGAATATTACTTTCTTGCTATAGGAAGGGTCTCATGTTTGGAATGGGAAGGAGTTGGATATCACATATGCTATAGTTAGTGTCTCAGGTTTGGAACGGGAAGGAGTTGGATATCACATCTCATGTTATAGGAAGGGTCTCAGGTTTGGTATAAGCATTGAGATATCACATCTCTGCTATCGGAAGCGGCTCAGGATTGGAATGGGAAGGAGTTGGATATCCCATCTCATGTTATAGGAAGAGTCTCTGGTTTGGTATTAGAATCATTGAGATATCACATCGCATGCTGTAGGAAGGGTCTAAGGATTGGAATGGGATGGACTTGGATATCACATCTCATGCTATAGGTAGGCTCTCAGGTTTGGTATAAGCATTGAGATATCACATCTCATGCTATAGGAAGGGTCTCAGGATTGGAATGGGAAGGAATTGGATATCACATCTCATGCTATAGGAAGGGTCTCAGATTTGGTATAAGCATTGAGATATCACATCTCATGCTAAAGGAAGGGTCTCAGGATTGGAATGGGAAGGAGTTGGATATCCCATCTCATGTTATAGGAAGGGTCTCAGGTTTGGTATTAGAAACATAGAGATATCACATCTCATGCTATAGGAAGGGTCTCAGGATTTGAATGGCAAGGAGTTGGATATCACATCTCATGCCATAGGAAGGGTCTCAGGTTTGGTATAAGCATTGAGATATCACATCTCTGCTATCGGAAGGGTCTCAGGATTGGATTGGGAAGGAGTTAGATATCCCTTTTCATGCTATAGGAAGTGTCTCAGGTTGGAATGGGAAGGAGTTGGATATCACATCTCATGTTATAGGAAGGGTCTCAGGATTGGAATGGGAAGGACTTGGATGTCACATCTCATGCTATAGGGAGGGTCTCAAGTTTGATATTAGAAGCATTGAGATAACAAATCTCATGATATCGGAAGGGTCTCAGGATTGGAATGGGAAGGAGTTGGATATCACATCTCATGATAAAGGAAGGGTCTAAGGTTTGGAAGGGGAAGGATTTGGATATCACATCTCATGTTATAGGACGGGTCTCAGGTTTGGTATTAGAAGCATTGAGATATCAAGTCTCATGGTATAAGAAGGGTCTCAGAATTGGAATGGGAAGGAGTTGGATATCACACCTTAAGCTATAGGAAGGGTCTCAGGATTGGAATGGGAAGGAGTTGGATATCCCATCTCATGTTATAGGAAGGGTCTCAGGTTTGGTATTAGAAACATAGAGATATCACATCTCATGCTATAGGAAGGGTCTCAGGATTTGAATGGCAAGGAGTTGGATATCACATCTCATGCCATAGGAAGGGTCTCAGGTTTGGTATAAGCATTGAGATATCACATCTCTGCTATCGGAAGGGTCTCAGGATTGGATTGGGAAGGAGTTAGATATCCCTTCTCATGCTATAGGAAGTGTCTCAGGTTGGAATGGGAAGGAGTTGGATATCACATCTCATGTTATAGGAAGGGTCTCAGGATTGGAATGGGAAGGACTTGGATGTCACATCTCATGCTCTAGGGAGGGTCTCAAGTTTGATATTAGAAGCATCGAGATAACAAATCTCATGATATCGGAAGAGTCTCAGGATTGGAATGGGAAGGAGTTGGATATCACATCTCATGCTAAAGGGAGGGTCTCAGGTTTGGAAGGGGAAGGATTTGGATATCACATCTCATGTTATAGGAAGGATCTCAGGTTTGGTATTAGAAGCATTGAGATATCACATCTCATGCTATCGGAAGGATCTCAGGTTTGGTATTAGAAGCATTGAGATATCACATCTCATGCTATCAGAAGAGTCTCAGGATTGGAATAGGAAGGAGTTGGATATCACATCTCATGCTAAAGGGAGGGTCTCAGGATTGGAAGGGGAAGGATTTGGATATCACATCTCATGTTATCGGAAGGATCTCACGTTTGGTATTAGAAGTATTGAGATATCATATCTCATGCTATAGGAAGGGTCTCAGGATTGGAATGGGAAGGAGTTGGATATCACATCTCATGCTATAGGGAGGGTCTCAGGATTGGAATGGGAAGGACTTAGATATCACATATCATGCTATAGGGAGGGTCTCAGTTTTGATATTAGAAGCATTGAGATATCACATCTCATGCTATAGGAAGTGTCTCAGGATTGGAATGGGAAGGTGCAGGATATCACATCTCATGCTAAAGGAAGGGTCTCAGGTTTGGAACGGGAAGGATTTGGATATCACATCTCATGTTATAGGAAGGGTCTCAGGTTTGGTATAAGCATTGAGATATCACATCTCTGCTATCGGAAGTGTCTCAGGATTGGAATGGGAAGGAGTTCGATATCCCATCTCATGTTATAGGACGGGTCTCAGGTTTGTTATTAGAATCATTGAGATATCATATTGCATGCTGTAGGAAGGGTCTAAGGGTTGGAATGGGAAGGACTTGGATATCACATCTCATGCTATAGATAGGCTCTTAGGTTTGGAAAGGGAAGGAGTTGGATATCACATTTCATGTTAGAGGAAGGATCTCAGGTTTGGTATTAGAAGCATTGAGATATCACATCTCATGCTATAGGAAGGGTCTCAGGATTGGAATGGGAAGCAGTTGGATATCACATCTCATGCTATAGGAAGGGTCTCAGGTTTGGTATAAGCATTGAGATATCACATCTCATGCTATAGGACGGGTCTCAGGATTGAAATGGAAGGAGTTGGATATCACATCTCATGTTATAGGAAGAATCTCAGGTTTGGTATTAGAAGCATTGAGACATCACATCACATCTCTTGTTGAGCCTGAGCATGTTGGAGCGGTCGCCGTAGCCCCGTGTGGCCTGCTGCTGAGGCTGCCTCCCGAGCCCCGTTGGGCTCCAGTTAAGCCTTCCAGTTTCTTTATTTTGTAATTCGTTTCTTGTTGCCTGCGCTCCGTGCGCGTCTGTGTGCTGCCCCCTGCCCCCTCCCTCCCCCTCCCTCACTTCCTGGTCCTCCTTCTCCCCTCTCCATTCCCGCCTCCCTTCCCGCCCACCCCCCCCCTCTGATTGGCTGTCCTTGCAGCCGCTCCGGGACTACGGCTCGACCGCTCACCACGCTCGCTTCCATTGTTGAGCCTGAGCGTGTTGGAGCGGTCGCCGTAGCCCCGTGTGGCCTGCTGCTGAGGCTGCCTCCCGAGCCCCGTTGGGCTCCAGTTAAGCCTTCCAGTTTCTTTATTTTGTAATTCGTTTCTTGTTGCCTGCGCTCCGTGCGCGTCTGTGTGCTGCCCCCTGCCCCCTCCCTCCCCCTCACTTCCTGGTCCTCCTTCTCCCCTCTCCATTCCCGCCTCCCTTCCCGCCCACCCCCCCCTCTGATTGGCTGTCCTTGCAGCCGCTCCGGGACTACGGCTCGACCGCTCACCACGCTCGCTTCCATTGTTGAGCCTGAGCGTGTTGGAGCGGTCGCCGTAGCCCCGTGTGGCCTGCTGCTGAGGCTGCCTCCCGAGCCCCGTTGGGCTCCAGTTAAGCCTTCCAGTTTCTTTATTTTGTAATTCGTTTCTTGTTGCCTGCGCTCCGTGCGCGTCTGTGTGCTGCCCCCTGCCCCCTCCCTCCCCCTCACTTCCTGGTCCTCCTTCTCCCCTCTCCATTCCCGCCTCCCTTCCCGCCCACCCCCCCCTCTGATTGGCTGTCCTTGCAGCCGCTCCGGGACTACGGCTCGACCGCTCACCACGCTCGCTTCCATTGTTGAGCCTGAGCGTGTTGGAGCGGTCGCCGTAGCCCCGTGTGGCCTGCTGCTGAGGCTGCCTCCCGAGCCCCGTTGGGCTCCAGTCAAGCCTTCCAATTTCTTTATTTTGTAATTCGTTTCTTGTTGCCTGCGCTTCGTGCGCGTCTGTGTGCTGCCCCCTGCCCCCTCCCTCTCCCTCACTTCCTGGTCCTCCTTCTCCCCTCTCCATTCCCGCCTCCCTTCCCGCCCACACCCCCCCTCCCCTTCCTCTCCCTCTGCTTTTTATCCCACTCCCTCTGGGCAGCCCCCCTGCCCGGCAGCCCCCTAGGCCAAGGGCCCCTTAGGCAAAGGGCGGCTCCTACAACTGCGGCTCCCTGTGTGTCTGCAGGTGTCCGCAGGGGACGCCAGGCGCCAGTTCCACCTGCTCTCCACTCCCTGGCCCCCCCCTCCTCACCTTGCTCACCTCATCCTCATGACGCCTCGCCCCCCCCCTATTCCAATTGTTTGGTAAACTAGGGTGTTTTTCTCCCCTCGCAGGATTCTCAAACTTAGGTGGCCCTGACCTACTACGCATTACTGTTTGCTCTGCATTGTGGTAAACTAGGGTGTTTTTCTCCCCTCGCAGGATTCTCAAACTTAGGTGGCCCTGACCTACTACGCATTACTGTTTGCTCTGCATTGTGGTAAACTAGGGTGTTTTTCTCCCCTCGCAGGATTCTCAAACTTAGGTGGCCCTGACCTACTACGCATTACTGTTTGCTCTGCATTGTGGTAAACTAGGGTGTTTTTCTCCCCTCGCAGGATTCTCAAACTTAGGTGGCCCTGACCTACTACGCATTACTGTTTGCTCTGCATTGTGGTAAACTAGGGTGTTTTTCTCCCCTCGCAGGATTCTCAAACTTAGGTGGCCCTGACCTACTACGCATTACTGTTTGCTCTGCATTGTGGTAAACTAGTGCCCTCCACTCACTTCCTGTCTGCACACTCGTGTCGTCCGCCTCCCATCCTACTCCATGGTGCTCTCTATCTCGCCTATCTACTCTAACTGCTTCTCTATTGACTATCCTGCTCTCCTCACTAAATCCGGTAGGAAAAAGTTTAAAAAGGACATCCTGGTCTCCAACCCAGGCCTCCCTATCGCTGACACCTACACGAGCGCCTGCTCCAAGGAAACTCTCACTGACATCCTCTTTTTCGTGCCTTCACCTGACCTATGGACCCTTCACATGGTCGCTGTGCTCTCTCCTTTCTCTACCTCTCCCATTAATGGTGGCACCCGCTGGGATGTCCTCTTGGCCCCTTTCCACTCCTCTAAAGCCATCATTAATGTCTATGCTAACGGGACCGTCTTGGTCCAAGGCCCTCAGGCCAACCTTCACCTCTTTGATAGACGCTTCCCATGCCTTATCAACTTCCTCTCCGCTCCCGCTGTCCCCCCTCCTCTGTCCTCGGCTACCTTGCCTCTCCCCTCCCTCCCTGCCCCTTCTCTTGCTCCCTCTTCAACTCCTTCTCTAACACCTCCGCAGGGCGTACCTCTGATCTGTACCCCTCCCCGGAAGTCTTTCAAGGATGGCAACCCTCTCCACATTGCCACTCTAAACTCTCGCTCTGCCATCAAGCACTCCTCTGATATCTGTCGCCTTCTTGAGGAACTGGACCTCGACGTCCTCGGTCTCACTGAGACTTGGTTCACTGCCAGCTCTGCCACCTGCTTTGACACACTCCTACCTGACGGCTACAAGATCCTCTCCGTGCCCAGGCCCAACCGTTCAGGGGGTGGTGTTGCCCTTATCTTCCCTGAGTGGATTCCTGCCACTGTCACTCCTACGCAGACCTACTCCTCTTTTGAATGTCTTGTCTGCCGACTTTCTCTCTCTCCTAGCTATTCCCTTACCGTGGCTACTATCTATCGGCCACCTGGCCAAATTTCCTCCTTCCTCTCTGAGTGGGCTGACCTCTCCTCCTCACTCCTGTCCTCAACCACCCAACTTCTCTTTCTCGGTGACTTCAACATCCACCTCGATGCCTCCTGTCCCCCCTCAGGTCTCTTCCGCTAACTCTGCAACTCTCTCTCACTCTCTATTCTCCCGTCTGGGCCTACTCACTCTGCAGGGCACACTCTTGATGCTCTGATCTCTTCTGACCTTCCCCTCTCCCTCCCTCTCTCCACTCCTCTCTCTTGGAGCGAACACTTTCTCCTATCCTCCCACCTCTCCCTCCCTACCCCACAGGCAAAGCCACCCTCCTCACTGCCACCCACCTTCTCGGTCATCCGACCCATGAAGCGCGTGTCAGCTGAGGCCTTCGCTGCTACCTTCTCAGCCCCTTCTCCCCCCTCGGCTGACTCCCACCCTGACGCAGCCCTCTCCATGCTCTACTCCTCTATATCTGATACTCTCGATATCCTTGCCCCCGTCATGAGAATCCGCCTGAAGCCCAAAGCCAAATGCAACTCCTGGTATGACTCGGATCTCGTCACCCTAAAACGCAAGTGCAGGGTGGCAGAGAGGAAATGGCGTGCTTCATGTTCATCCTCTGACAAACTGGCCTGCCGCCTGCTCCAAAGGCAATACCGGCTCTCCGTTCTCACCAAGAAGAGAGCCCTTATCCAAGCCCGCATCTCTGAGGCATCTAACAACTCGGCCGAACTCTTTAAAATCTGCAAGGAGCTGGCCAACCCTGCTGCAGTCTCTACCTCTCCTGTCCCCTCCCAGGCCCTCTGCACTGCACTGGCCTCGCACTTCATCTCAAAAACTCAGGACATCCTGTCCTCGCTCTCCTCCTCTCTCCTCCCTCCCTCTCTTCCCTGCTCTTCCTCTTGCTCTCTTGCAGCCGCCCCTCCGCCCTCCTTCTCTGCTTTTCCACCTTTTTCTGCTGATGAGGTTTCCAGACAAGTCCGATCTATGAAAACCTCGTCTAAACAGGTTCACCCCTGTTCCTCCAAAACCATCAAGGACCACATCGACTCCCTGGCTCCTGCCCTAGCTGACTTTTGCAACCACTCATTCGCCTCTGGAGTCTTCCCATCCCCCCTCAAGCACTCCCTTGTGCACCCCCTCCTCAAGAAACCCTCTTCTGACCCCTCCTGCCCGGCCAACTATCGCCCAATCTCCATTACTCCCTTCCTGGGCAAGCTCCTGGAGAAATTGGCCATCTCCCAGCTTAACCTCCATGCTGAATATGTTGGTAATCTTCATGACCATCAATCCGGCTTCAGAGCGGCCAGAAGCACGGAAACTGCTCTCCTGAACATCTGTGAGGACCTGCTCCTGAACCTCGATTCCAACACTCCCTGTGTTCTCATTCTGCTCGATCTCTCCTCTGCCTTTGACACTGTCAACCATGCCATCCTGCTCAACCGTCTCCGTGATAACCTGGGTATCACTGGTCAGGCTCTGGCATGGCTGACCTCTTTCCTTTCTGGTCGACCCTCCCAGGTCCAAATGGGCTCCTTCCTCTCTGACATCTTTTTCTCCACCTGTGGTGTCCCCCAGGGATCCAACCTCTCTCCCTGGCTCTTCAATCAGTATCTGGTACTCCTTGCCCACCGCATCGCCGCTCTCTGCCCCCACTTTCAGTGCTATGCGGACGATACCCAGCTCATTTTCAGGCTACCCTCGGCCTCCTCCTCTCCTTCCCTCATCTCCGACTGTCTGTCTTCTATCCAGGAATGGTGTGCCGCCAATGACCTCTGCCTTAACGCCAGTAAGACTGAGATTCTACTCATCGGCACACCCACTCCCTCCTTTCCTGCAGCTCTCTGGCCGGCCTCCCTTGGCCCCCTTCCTGCCACTACCTGCAAAGCTAAAAACCTCGGGGTCATCTTCGACTCCACACTCTCCTTCTCTCCTCATATTTCCGACGTCTCTAAGAAGTCACATTACCAGCTGCACCTCCTCAGAGGTATTCTTCCCTTCCTCTCCTTCCCCCAGAAGCTCACTGTCTCCCGAGCCCTGGTTCTCTCAAGGCTGGACTACTGTAATAGCCTCTATCTTAATCTGCCTGCCTCCACTCTCCGCCCTCTGCAACTTATCCAGAACAGAACTGCGAGACTTGTCCTTGGCCTCAAGCCCAGGGGCCGTATCTCTCCAGGACTGAAATCTCTTCACTGGCTCCCAGTGGCTGCGAGGATTAAGTTCAAAACCCTCTGCATTGTCCACAAGGCCTTCTGGGGCCTGGGGCCACAATACCTTCAACTCTCTCTTCCTAAATATCTGCCTTCACGAGCCCTTCGCTCATCTGTCTCCAACTCTCTCATGGTCAGCCGCTTCTCGAAGCAACGAGCTGGGGGCAGATCTCTCTCCGCAGCAGGGGCCTCCCTCTGGAACAGCCTTCCTGCCTCCCTGAAACTTGAGGAGAACCATCTCCGGTTCCGGAAGCACCTCAAAACCTTCCTCTTCGCTTCTGCCTTCTCTCTCCCTCTCCCCTGCTAAACCTGCTTAACTCCCCTTCGAAGTCTGCACTTAACCTGCATCTGGGCCACTCTGTGACCTCGGCCCAGGGCCCAGCCACTCTCCACTTGCACTGCCTCCCTGGCTCCCCCTGCACTGCGGGACTGTCACTGCATCCCTACAGCCGCCTTCCCAGCACTTGCTCTGCACTTACCTCGCACTTGCCACCAGCTGGCCCATTTATTTATTATTTATTATTTTATTACGCTACTTACCCTGTATTGCACTTTCCCCCCCACCTCCTCCCCCTGCACTTCTCCTTTTCCCATTACCTCTGCACTTGCGCGATCTGAATGACACCTGGCCTAGTAGGATCGTTTGTCTGTCTTCCCCTTGTTTCCCCCCCTCCCTTCCTCGTCGCGCCTTGAAACACTCGTGTATAGGCGCGTTACAAATACCATATCATATCATATCATATCATGCTATAGGAAGGGTCTCAGGGTTGGAATGGGAAGGAGTTGGATATCACATCTCATCCAATAGGAAGGGTCTCAGGTTTGGAATGGGAAGGAATTGGATATCACATCTCATGTTATAGGAAGGATCTCAGGTTTGGTATTAGAAGCATTGAGATATCACATCTCATGCTATAGGAAGGGTCTCAGGATTGGATTGGGAAGGAGTTGGATATCACATCTCATGCCATAGGAAGGGTCTCAGGTTTGGTATAAGCATTAGGATATCACATCTCTGCTATCGGAAGGGTCTCAGGATTGGATTGGGAAGGAGTTGGATATCCCTTCTCATGCTATAGGAAGTGTCTCAGGTTGGAATGGGAAGGAATTGGATATCACATCTCATGTTATAGGAAGGGTCTCAGGATTGGAATGGGAAGGATTTGGACATCACATCTCTTGCTATTGGAAGGGTCTCAGGATTGGAATGGGTAGGAGTTGAATATTACTTTCTTGCTTTGGAAGGGTCTCATGTTTGGAATGGGAAGGAGTTGGATATCACATATGCTATAGTTAGTGTCTCAGGTTTGGAACGGGAAGGAGTTGGATATCACATCTCATGTTATAGGAAGGGTCTCAGGTTTGGTATAAGCATTGAGATATCACATCTCTGCTATCGGAAGCGGCTCAGGATTGGAATGGGAAGGAGTTGGATATCCCATCTCATGTTATAGGAAGAGTCTCTGGTTTGGTATTAGAATCATTGAGATATCACATCGCATGCTGTAGGAAGGGTCTAAGGATTGGAATGGGATGGACTTGGATATCACATCTCATGCTATAGGTAGGCTCTCAGGTTTGGTATAAGCATTGAGATATCACATCTCATGCTATAGGAAGGGTCTCAGGATTGGAATGGGAAGGAATTGGATATCACATCTCATGCTATAGGAAGGGTCTCAGATTTGGTATAAGCATTGAGATATCACATCTCATGCTAAAGGAAGGGTCTCAGGATTGGAATGGGAAGGAGTTGGATATCCCATCTCATGTTATAGGAAGGGTCTCAGGTTTGGTATTAGAAACATAGAGATATCACATCTCATGCTATAGGAAGGGTCTCAGGATTTGAATGGCAAGGAGTTGGATATCACATCTCATGCCATAGGAAGGGTCTCAGGTTTGGTATAAGCATTGAGATATCACATCTCTGCTATCGGAAGGGTCTCAGGATTGGATTGGGAAGGAGTTAGATATCCCTTTTCATGCTATAGGAAGTGTCTCAGGTTGGAATGGGAAGGAGTTGGATATCACATCTCATGTTATAGGAAGGGTCTCAGGATTGGAATGGGAAGGACTTGGATGTCACATCTCATGCTATAGGGAGGGTCTCAAGTTTGATATTAGAAGCATTGAGATAACAAATCTCATGATATCGGAAGGGTCTCAGGATTGGAATGGGAAGGAGTTGGATATCACATCTCATGATAAAGGAAGGGTCTAAGGTTTGGAAGGGGAAGGATTTGGATATCACATCTCATGTTATAGGACGGGTCTCAGGTTTGGTATTAGAAGCATTGAGATATCAAGTCTCATGGTATAAGAAGGGTCTCAGAATTGGAATGGGAAGGAGTTGGATATCACACCTCAAGCTATAGGAAGGGTCTCAGGATTGGAATGGGAAGGACTTGGATATCACATCTCATGCTATAGGGAGGGTCTCAAGTTTGATATTAGAAGCTTTGAGATATCACATCTCATGATATCGGAAGGGTCTCAGGATTGGAATGGGAAGGAGTTGGATATCACATCTCATGATAAAGGAAGGGTCTAAGGTTTGGAAGGGGAAGGATTTGGATATCACATCTCATGTTATATTACGGGTCTCACGTTTGTATTAGAAGCATTGAGATATCAAGTCTCATAGTATAGGAAGGGTCTCAGAATTGGAATGGGAAGGAGTTGGATATCACATCTCAAGCTATAGGAAGGGTCTCAGGATTGGAATGGGAAGGACTTGGATATCACATCTCATGCTATAGGAAGGCTCTCAGGTTTGGAAGGGGAAATAGTTGGATATCACATTTCATGTTAGAGGTAGGATCTCAGGTTTGGTATTAGAGGCATTGAGATATCACATCTCATGCTATCAGAAGGGTCTCAGGAATGGAATGGGAAGGAGTTGGATATCACATCTCATGCTAAAGGGAGGGTCTCAGGTTTGGAAGGGGAAGGATTTGGATATCACATCTCATGTTATAGGAAGGATCTCAGGTTTGGTATTAGAAGCATTGAGATATCACATCTCATGCTATCGGAAGGATCTCAGGTTTGGTATTAGAAGCATTGAGATATCACATCTCATGCTATCAGAAGAGTCTCAGGATTGGAATAGGAAGGAGTTGGATATCACATCTCATGCTAAAGGGAGGGTCTCAGGATTGGAAGGGGAAGGATTTGGATATCACATCTCATGTTATCGGAAGGATCTCACGTTTGGTATTAGAAGTATTGAGATATCATATCTCATGCTATAGGAAGGGTCTCAGGATTGGAATGGGAAGGAGTTGGATATCACATCTCATGCTATAGGGAGGGTCTCAGGATTGGAATGGGAAGGACTTAGATATCACATATCATGCTATAGGGAGGGTCTCAGTTTTGATATTAGAAGCATTGAGATATCACATCTCATGCTATAGGAAGTGTCTCAGGATTGGAATGGGAAGGTGCTGGATATCACATCTCATGCTAAAGGAAGGGTCTCAGGTTTGGAACGGGAAGGATTTGGATATCACATCTCATGTTATAGGAAGGGTCTCAGGTTTGGTATAAGCATTGAGATATCACATCTCTGCTATCGGAAGTGTCTCAGGATTGGAATGGGAAGGAGTTGGATATCCCATCTCATGTTATAGGACGGGTCTCAGGTTTGTTATTAGAATCATTGAGATATCATATTGCATGCTGTAGGAAGGGTCTAAGGGTTGGAATGGGAAGGACTTGGATATCACATCTCATGCTATAGATAGGCTCTTAGGTTTGGAAAGGGAAGGAGTTGGATATCACATTTCATGTTAGAGGAAGGATCTCAGGTTTGGTATTAGAAGCATTGAGATATCACATCTCATGCTATAGGAAGGGTCTCAGGATTGGAATGGGAAGCAGTTGGATATCACATCTCATGCTATAGGAAGGGTCTCAGGTTTGGTATAAGCATTGAGATATCACATCTCATGCTATAGGACGGGTCTCAGGATTGGAATGGAAGGAGTTGGCTATCACATCTCATGTTATAGGAAGGATCTCAGGTTTGGTATTAGAAGCATTGAGACATCACATCTCATGCTATAGGAAGGGTCTCAGGGTTGGAATGGGAAGGAGTTGGATATCACATCTCATCCAATAGGAAGGGTCTCAGGTTTGGAATGGGAAGGAATTGGATATCACATCTCATGTTATAGGAAGGATCTCAGGTTTGGTATTAGAAGCATTGAGATATTACATCTCATGCTATAGGAAGGGTCTCAGGATTGGAATGTGAAGGATTTGGATATCACATCTCATGCTAAAGGAAGGGTCTCAGGTTTGGTAGAAGCATTGAGATATCACGTCTCTGCTATCGGAAGGGTCTCAGGATTGGAATGGGAAGGAGTTGGATATCACATCTCATGCCATAGGAAGGGTCTCAGGTTTGGTATAAGCATTGAGATATCACATCTCTGCTATCGGAAGGGTCTCAGGATTGGATTGGGAAGGAGTTGGATATCCCTTCTCATGCTATAGGAAGTGTCTCAGGTTGGAATGGGAAGGAGTTGGATATCACATCTCATGTTATAGGAAGGGTCTCAGGATTGGAATGGGAAGGATTTGGATATCACATCTCTTGCTATAGGAAGGGTCTCAGGATTGGAATGGGTAGGAGTTGAATATTACTTTCTTGCTATAGGAAGGGTCTCATGTTTGGAATGGGAAGGAGTTGGATATCACATATGCTATAGTTAGTGTCTCAGGTTTGGAACGGGAAGGAGTTGGATATCACATCTCATGTTATAGGAAGGGTCTCAGGTTTGGTATAAGCATTGAGATATCACATCTCTGCTATCGGAAGCGGCTCAGGATTGGAATGGGAAGGAGTTGGATATCCCATCTCATGATAAAGGAAGGGTCTAAGGTTTGGAAGGGGAAAGATTTGGATATCACATCTCATGTTATAGGACGGGTCTCAGGTTTGGTATTAGAAGCATTGAGATATCAAGTCTCATGGTATAAGAAGGGTCTCAGAATTGGAATGGGAAGGAGTTGGATATCACACCTCAAGCTATAGGAAGGGTCTCAGGATTGGAATGGGAAGGACTTGGATATCACATCTCATGCTATAGGGAGGGTCTCAAGTTTGATATTAGAAGCTTTGAGCTATCACATCTCATGATATCGGAAGGGTCTCAGGATTGAAATGGGAAGGAGTTGGATATCACATCTCATGATAAAGGAAGGGTCTAAGTTTGGAAGGGGAAGGATTTGGATATCACATCTCATGTTATATTACGGGTCTCACGTTTGTATTAGAAGCATTGAGATATCAAGTCTCATAGTATAGGAAGGGTCTCAGAATTGGAATGGGAAGGAGTTGGATATCACATCTCAAGCTATAGGAAGGGTCTCAGGATTGGAATGGGAAGGACTTGGATATCACATCTCATGCTATAGGAAGGCTCTCAGGTTTGGAAGGGGAAAGAGTTGGATATCACATTTCATGTTAGAGGTAGGATCTCAGGTTTGGTATTAGAGGCATTGAGATATCACATCTCATGCTATCAGAAGGGTCTCAGGAATGGAATGGGAAGGAGTTGGATATCACATCTCATGCTAAAGGGAGGGTCTCAGGTTTGGAAGGGGAAGGATTTGGATATCACATCTCATGTTATAGGAAGGATCTCAGGTTTGGTATTAGAAGCATTGAGATATCACATCTCATGCTATCGGAAGGATCTCAGGTTTGGTATTAGAAGCATTGAGATATCACATATCATGCTATCAGAAGAGTCTCAGGATTGGAATAGGAAGGAGTTGGATATCACATCTCATGCTAAAGGAAGGGTCTCAGGATTGGAAGGGGAAGGATTTGGATATCACATCTCATGTTATCGGAAGGATCTCACGTTTGGTATTAGAAGTATTGAGATATCATATCTCATGGTATAGGAAGGGTCTCAGGATTGGAATGGGAAGGAGTTGGATATCACATCTCATGCTATAGGGAGGGTCTCAGGATTGGAATGGGAAGGACTTAGATATCACATATCATGCTATAGGGAGGGTCTCAGTTTTGATATTAGAAGCATTGAGATATCACATCTCATGCTATAGGAAGTGTCTCAGGATTGGAATGGGAAGGTGCTGGATATCACATCTCATGCTAAAGGAAGGGTCTCAGGTTTGGAACGGGAAGGATTTGGATATCACATCTCATGTTATAGGAAGGGTCTCAGGTTTGGTATAAGCATTGAGATATCACATCTCTGCTATCGGAAGTGTCTCAGGATTGGAATGGGAAGGAGTTGGATATCCCATCTCATGTTATAGGACGGGTCTCAGGTTTGTTATTAGAATCATTGAGATATCATATTGCATGCTGTAGGAAGGGTCTAAGGGTTGGAATGGGAAGGACTTGGATATCACATCTCATGCTATAGATAGGCTCTTAGGTTTGGAAAGGGAAGGAGTTGGATATCACATTTCATGTTAGAGGAAGGATCTCAGGTTTGGTATTAGAAGCATTGAGATATCACATCTCATGCTATAGGAAGGGTCTCAGGATTGGAATGGGAAGCAGTTGGATATCACATCTCATGCTATAGGAAGGGTCTCAGGTTTGGTATAAGCATTGAGATATCACATCTCATGCTATAGGACGGGTCTCAGGATTGGAATGGAAGGAGTTGGCTATCACATCTCATGTTATAGGAAGGATCTCAGGTTTGGTATTAGAAGCATTGAGACATCACATCTCATGCTATAGGAAGGGTCTCAGGGTTGGAATGGGAAGGAGTTGGATATCACATCTCATCCAATAGGAAGGGTCTCAGGTTTGGAATGGGAAGGAATTGGATATCACATCTCATGTTATAGGAAGGATCTCAGGTTTGGTATTAGAAGCATTGAGATATTACATCTCATGCTATAGGAAGGGTCTCAGGATTGGAATGTGAAGGATTTGGATATCACATCTCATGCTAAAGGAAGGGTCTCAGGTTTGGTAGAAGCATTGAGATATCACGTCTCTGCTATCGGAAGGGTCTCAGGATTGGATTGGGAAGGAGTTGGATATCACATCTCATGCCATAGGAAGGGTCTCAGGTTTGGTATAAGCATTGAGATATCACATCTCTGCTATCGGAAAGGGTCTCATGATTGGATTGGGAAGGAGTTGGATATCCCTTCTCATGCTATAGGAAGTGTCTCAGGTTGGAATGGGAAGGAGTTGGATATCACATCTCATGTTATAGGAAGGGTCTCAGGATTGGAATGGGAAGGATTTGGATATCACATCTCTTGCTATAGGAAGGGTCTCAGGATTGGAATGGGTAGGAGTTGAATATTACTTTCTTGCTATAGGAAGGGTCTCATGTTTGGAATGGGAAGGAGTTGGATATCACATATGCTATAGTTAGTGTCTCAGGTTTGGAACGGGAAGGAGTTGGATATCACATCTCATGTTATAGGAAGGGTCTCAGGTTTGGTATAAGCATTGAGATATCACATCTCTGCTATCGGAAGCGGCTCAGGATTGGAATGGGAAGGAGTTGGATATCCCATCTCATGTTATAGGAAGAGTCTCTGGTTTGGTATTAGAATCATTGAGATATCACATCGCATGCTGTAGGAAGGGTCTAAGGATTGGAATGGGATGGACTTGGATATCACATCTCATGCTATAGGTAGGCTCTCAGGTTTGGTATAAGCATTGAGATATCACATCTCATGCTATAGGAAGGGTCTCAGGATTGGAATGGGAAGGAATTGGATATCACATCTCATGCTATAGGAAGGGTCTCAGATTTGGTATAAGCATTGAGATATCACATCTCATGCTAAAGGAAGGGTCTCAGGATTGGAATGGGAAGGAGTTGTATATGACATCTCAGGCCATAGGAAGGTTCTCAGGTTTGGTATAAGCATTGAGATATCACATCTCTGCTATCGGAAGGGTCTCAGGATTGGAATGGGAAGGAGTTGGATATCCCATCTCATGTTATAGGAAGGGTCTCAGGTTTGGTATTAGAAGCATAGAGATATCACATCTCATGCTATAGGAAGGGTCTCAGGATTTGAATGGCAAGGAGTTGGATATCACATCTCATGCCATAGGAAGGGTCTCAGGTTTGGTATAAGCATTGAGATATCACATCTCTGCTATCGGAAGGGTCTCAGGATTGGATTGGGAAGGAGTTAGATATCCCTTCTCATGCTATAGGAAGTGTCTCAGGTTGGAATGGGAAGGAGTTGGATATCACATCTCATGTTATAGGAAGAATCTCAGGTTTGGTATTAGAAGCATTGAGACATCACATCTCATGCTATAGGAAGGGTCTCAGGGTTGGAATGGGAAGGAGTTGGATATCACATCTCATCCAATAGGAAGGGTCTCAGGTTTGGAATGGGAAGGAATTGGATATCACATCTCATGTTATAGGAAGGATCTCAGGTTTGGTATTAGAAGCATTGAGATATCACATCTCATGCTATAGGAAGGGTCTCAGGATTGGATTGGGAAGGAGTTGGATATCACATCTCATGCCATAGGAAGGGTCTCAGGTTTGGTATAAGCATTAGGATATCACGTCTCTGCTATCGGAAGGGTCTCAGGATTGGATTGGGAAGGAGTTGGATATCCCTTCTCATGCTATAGGAAGTGTCTCAGGTTGGAATGGGAAGGAGTTGGATATCACATCTCATGTTATAGGAAGGGTCTCAGGATTGGAATGGGAAGGATTTGGATATCACATCTCTTGCTATTGGAAGGGTCTCAGGATTGGAATGGGTAGGAGTTGAATATTACTTTCTTGCTATAGGAAGGGTCTCATGTTTGGAATGGGAAGGAGTTGGATATCACATATGCTATAGTTAGTGTCTCAGGTTTGGAACGGGAAGGAGTTGGATATCACATCTCATGTTATAGGAAGGGTCTCAGGTTTGGTATAAGCATTGAGATATCACATCTCTGCTATCGGAAGCGGCTCAGGATTGGAATGGGAAGGAGTTGGATATCCCATCTCATGTTATAGGAAGAGTCTCTGGTTTGGTATTAGAATCATTGAGATATCACATCGCATGCTGTAGGAAGGGTCTAAGGATTGGAATGGGATGGACTTGGATATCACATCTCATGCTATAGGTAGGCTCTCAGGTTTGGTATAAGCATTGAGATATCACATCTCATGCTATAGGAAGGGTCTCAGGATTGGAATGGGAAGGAATTGGATATCACATCTCATGCTATAGGAAGGGTCTCAGATTTGGTATAAGCATTGAGATATCACATCTCATGCTAAAGGAAGGGTCTCAGGATTGGAATGGGAAGGAGTTGTATATGACATCTCAGGCCATAGGAAGGTTCTCAGGTTTGGTATAAGCATTGAGATATCACATCTCTGCTATCGGAAGGGTCTCAGGATTGGAATGGGAAGGAGTTGGATATCCCATCTCATGTTATAGGAAGGGTCTCAGGTTTGGTATTAGAAACATAGAGATATCACATCTCATGCTATAGGAAGGGTCTCAGGATTTGAATGGCAAGGAGTTGGATATCACATCTCATGCCATAGGAAGGGTCTCAGGTTTGGTATAAGCATTGAGATATCACATCTCTGCTATCGGAAGGGTCTCAGGATTGGATTGGGAAGGAGTTAGATATCCCTTCTCATGCTATAGGAAGTGTCTCAGGTTGGAATGGGAAGGAGTTGGATATCACATCTCATGTTATAGGAAGGGTCTCAGGATTGGAATGGGAAGGACTTGGATGTCACATCTCATGCTATAGGGAGGGTCTCAAGTTTGATATTAGAAGCATTGAGATAACAAATCTCATGATATCGGAAGGGTCTCAGGATTGGAATGGGAAGGAGTTGGATATCACATCTCATGATAAAGGAAGGGTCTAAGGTTTGGAAGGGGAAGGATTTGGATATCACATCTCATGTTATAGGACGGGTCTCAGGTTTGGTATTAGAAGCATTGAGATATCAAGCCTCATGGTATAAGAAGGGTCTCAGAATTGGAATGGGAAGGAGTTGGATATCACACCTCAAGCTATAGGAAGGGTCTCATGATTGGAATGGGAAGGACTTGGATATCACATCTCATGCTATAGGGAGGGTCTCAAGTTTGATATTAGAAGCTTTGAGATATCACATCTCATGATATCGGAAGGGTCTCAGGATTGGAAGGGGAAGGAGTTGGATATCACATCTCATGATAAAGGAAGGGTCTAAGGTTTGGAAGGGGAAGGATTTGGATATCACATCTCATGTTATATTACGGGTCTCACGTTTGTATTAGAAGCATTGAGATATCAAGTCTCATAGTATAGGAAGGGTCTCAGAATTGGAATGGGAAGGAGTTGGATATCACATCTCAAGCTATAGGAAGGGTCTCAGGATTGGAATGGGAAGGACTTGGATATCACATCTCATGCTATAGGAAGGCTCTCAGGTTTGGAAGGGGAAAGAGTTGGATATCACATTTCATGTTAGAGGTAGGATCTCAGGTTTGGTATTAGAGGCATTGAGATATCACATCTCATGCTATCAGAAGGGTCTCAGGAATGGAATGGGAAGGAGTTGGATATCACATCTCATGCTAAAGGGAGGGTCTCAGGTTTGGAAGGGGAAGGATTTGGATATCAGATCTCATGTTATAGGAAGGATCTCAGGTTTGGTATTAGAAGCATTGAGATATCACATCTCATGCTATCGGAAGGATCTCAGGTTTGGTATTAGAAGCATTGAGATATCACATCTCATGCTATCAGAAGAGTCTCAGGATTGGAATAGGAAGGAGTTGGATATCACATCTCATGCTAAAGGGAGGGTCTCAGGATTGGAAGGGGAAGGATTTGGATATCACATCTCATGTTATCGGAAGGATCTCACGTTTGGTATTAGAAGTATTGAGATATCATATCTCATGCTATAGGAAGGGTCTCAGGATTGGAATGGGAAGGAGTTGGATATCACATCTCATGCTATAGGGAGGGTCTCAGGATTGGAATGGGAAGGACTTAGATATCACATATCATGCTATAGGGAGGGTCTCAGTTTTGATATTAGAAGCATTGAGATATCACATCTCATGCTATAGGAAGTGTCTCAGGATTGGAATGGGAAGGTGCTGGATATCACATCTCATGCTAAAGGAAGGGTCTCAGGTTTGGAACGGGAAGGATTTGGATATCACATCTCATGTTATAGGAAGGGTCTCAGGTTTGGTATAAGCATTGAGATATCACATCTCTGCTATCGGAAGTGTCTCAGGATTGGAATGGGAAGGAGTTGGATATCCCATCTCATGTTATAGGACGGGTCTCAGGTTTGTTATTAGAATCATTGAGATATCATATTGCATGCTGTAGGAAGGGTCTAAGGGTTGGAATGGGAAGGACTTGGATATCACATCTCATGCTATAGATAGGCTCTTAGGTTTGGAAAGGGAAGGAGTTGGATATCACATTTCATGTTAGAGGAAGGATCTCAGGTTTGGTATTAGAAGCATTGAGATATCACATCTCATGCTATAGGAAGGGTCTCAGGTTTGGTATAAGCATTGAGATATCACATCTCATGCTATAGGACGGGTCTCAGGATTGGAATGGAAGGAGTTGGCTATCACATCTCATGTTATAGGAAGGATCTCAGGTTTGGTATTAGAAGCATTGAGACATCACATCTCATGCTATAGGAAGGGTCTCAGGGTTGGAATGGGAAGGAGTTGGATATCACATCTCATCCAATAGGAAGGGTCTCAGGTTTGGAATGGGAAGGAATTGGATATCACATCTCATGTTATAGGAAGGATCTCAGGTTTGGTATTAGAAGCATTGAGATATTACATCTCATGCTATAGGAAGGGTCTCAGGATTGGAATGTGAAGGATTTGGATATCACATCTCATGCTAAAGGAAGGGTCTCAGGTTTGGTAGAAGCATTGAGATATCACGTCTCTGCTATCGGAAGGGTCTCAGGATTGGATTGGGAAGGAGTTGGATATCACATCTCATGCCATAGGAAGGGTCTCAGGTTTGGTATAAGCATTGAGATATCACATCTCTGCTATCGGAAGGGTCTCAGGATTGGATTGGGAAGGAGTTGGATATCCCTTCTCATGCTATAGGAAGTGTCTCAGGTTGGAATGGGAAGGAGTTGGATATCACATCTCATGTTATAGGAAGGGTCTCAGGATTGGAATGGGAAGGATTTGGATATCACATCTCTTGCTATAGGAAGGGTCTCAGGATTGGAATGGGTAGGAGTTGAATATTACTTTCTTGCTATAGGAAGGGTCTCATGTTTGGAATGGGAAGGAGTTGGATATCACATATGCTATAGTTAGTGTCTCAGGTTTGGAACGGGAAGGAGTTGGATATCACATCTCATGTTATAGGAAGGGTCTCAGGTTTGATATAAGCATTGAGATATCACATCTCTGCTATCGGAAGCGGCTCAGGATTGGAATGGGAAGGAGTTGGATATCCCATCTCATGTTATAGGAAGAGTCTCTGGTTTGGTATTAGAATCATTGAGATATCACATCGCATGCTGTAGGAAGGGTCTAAGGATTGGAATGGGATGGACTTGGATATCACATCTCATGCTATAGGTAGGCTCTCAGGTTTGGTATAAGCATTGAGATATCACATCTCATGCTATAGGAAGGGTCTCAGGATTGGAATGGGAAGGAATTGGATATCACATCTCATGCTATAGGAAGGGTCTCAGATTTGGTATAAGCATTGAGATATCACATCTCATGCTAAAGGAAGGGTCTCAGGATTGGAATGGGAAGGAGTTGTATATGACATCTCAGGCCATAGGAAGGTTCTCAGGTTTGGTATAAGCATTGAGATATCACATCTCTGCTATCGGAAGGGTCTCAGGATTGGAATGGGAAGGAGTTGGATATCCCATCTCATGTTATAGGAAGGGTCTCAGGTTTGGTATTAGAAGCATAGAGATATCACATCTCATGCTATAGGAAGGGTCTCAGGATTTGAATGGCAAGGAGTTGGATATCACATCTCATGCCATAGGAAGGGTCTCAGGTTTGGTATAAGCATTGAGATATCACATCTCTGCTATCGGAAGGGTCTCAGGATTGGATTGGGAAGGAGTTAGATATCCCTTCTCATGCTATAGGAAGTGTCTCAGGTTGGAATGGGAAGGAGTTGGATATCACATCTCATGTTATAGGAAGGGTCTCAGGATTGGAATGGGAAGGACTTGGATGTCACATCTCATGCTATAGGGAGGGTCTCAAGTTTGATATTAGAAGCATTGAGATAACAAATCTCATGATATCGGAAGGGTCTCAGTATTGGAATGGGAAGGAGTTGGATATCACATCTCATGATAAAGGAAGGGTCTAAGGTTTGGAAGGGGAAGGATTTGGATATCACATCTCATGTTATAGGACGGGTCTCAGGTTTGGTATTAGAAGCATTGAGATATCAAGTCTCATGGTATAAGAAGGGTCTCAGAATTGGAATGGGAAGGAGTTGGATATCACACCTCAAGCTATAGGAAGGGTCTCAGGATTGGAATGGGAAGGAGTTTGATATCACATCTCATGCCATAGTATGGGTCTCAGGTTTGGTAGAAGCATTGGGATATCACATCTCATGCTATCGGAAGGGTATCAGTATTGGATTTGGAAGAAGTTGGATATCCCATCTCATGCTATAGGAAGGGTCTCAGGTTGGAATGGGAAGGAGTTGGATATCACATTTCATGTTATAGGAAGGGTCTCAGGATTGGAATGGGAAGGACTTGGATATCATATCTCATGCTATAGGACGGGTCTCAGGTTTGTTATTAGAATCATTGAGATATCATATTGCATGCTGTAGGAAGGGTCTAAGGATTGGAATGGGAAGGACTTGGATATCACATCTCATGCTATAGATAGGATCTTAGGTTTGGAAAGGGAAGGAGTTGGATATCACATTTCATGTTAGAGGAAGGATCTCAGGTTTGGTATTAGAAGCATTGAGATATCACATCTCATGCTATATGAAGGGTCTCAGGATTGGAATGGGAAGTAGTTGGATATCACATCTCATGCTATAGGAAGGGTCTCAGGTTTGGTATAAGCATTGAGATATCACATCTCATGCTATAGGACAGGTCTCAGGATTGGAATGGAAGGAGTTGGATATCACATCTCATGTTATAGGAAGGATCTCAGGTTTGGTATTAGAAGCATTGAGACATCACATCTCATGCTATAGGAAGGGTCTCAGGGTTGGAATGGGAAGGAGTTGGATATCACATCTCATCCAATAGGAATGGTGTCAGGTTTGGAATGGGAAGGAATTGGATATCACATCTCATGTTATAGGAAGGATCTCAGGTTTGGTATTAGAAGCATTGAGATATCACATCTCATGCTATAGGAAGGGTCTCAGGATTGGAATGTGAAGGATTTGGATATCACATCTCATGCTAAAGGAAGGGTCTCAGGTTTGGTAGAAGCATTGAGATATCACGTCTCTGCTATCGGAAGGGTCTCAGGATTGGATTGGGAAGGAGTTGGATATCCCTTCTCATGCTATAGGAAGGGTCTCAGGATTTGAATGGCAAGGAGTTGGATATCACATCTCATGCCATAGGAAGGGTCTCAGGTTTGGTATAAGCATTGAGATATCACATCTCTGCTATCGGAAGGGTCTCAGGATTGGAATGGGAAGGAGTTGGATATTCCCATCTCATGTTATAGGAAGGGTCTCAGGTTTGGTATTAGAAGCATTGAGATATCACATCTCATGCTATAGGAAGGGTCTCAGGATTGGAATGGGAAGGACTTGGATATCACATCTCATGCTATAGGGAGGGTCTCAAGTTTGATATTAGAAGCTTTGAGATATCACATCTCATGATATCGGAAGGGTCTCAGGATTGGAATGGAAGGAGTTGGATATCACATCTCATGATAAAGGAAGGGTCTAAGGTTTGGAAGGGGAAGGATTTGGATATCACATCTCATGTTATATTACGGGTCTCAGGTTTGGTATTAGAAGCATTGAGATATCAAGTCTCAGAGTATAGGAAGGGTCTCAGAATTGGAATGGGACGGAGTTGAATATCACATCTCAAGCTATAGGAAGGGTCTCAGGATTGGAATGGGAAGGACTTGGATATCACATCTCATGCTATAGGAAGGCTCTCAGGTTTGGAAGGGGAAAGAGTTGGATATCACATTTCATGTTAGAGGTAGGATCTCAGGTTTGGTATTAGAGGCATTGAGATATCACATCTCATGCTATCAGAAGGGTCTCAGGAATGGAATGGGAAGGAGTTGGATATCACATCTCATGCTAAAGGGAGGGTCTCAGGTTTGGAAGGGGAAGGATTTGGATATCACATCTCATGTTTTAGGAAGGATCTCAGGTTTGGTATTAGAAGCATTGAGATATCACATCTCATGCTATCGGAAGGATCTCAGGTTTGGTATTAGAAGCATTGAGATATCACATCTCATGCTATCAGAAGGGTCTCAGGATTGGAATGGGAAGGAGTTGGATATCACATCTCATGCTAAAGGGAGGGTCTCAGGTTTGGAAGGGGAAGGATTTGGATATCACATCTCATGTTATCGGAAGGATCTCACGTTTGGTATTAGAAGTATTGAGATTTCATATCTCATGCTATAGGAAGGGTCTCAGGATTGGAATGGGAAAGAGTTGGATATCACATCTCATGCTATAGGGAGTGTCTCCTGATTGGAATGGGAAGGACTTAGATATCACATATCATGCTATAGGGAGGGTCTCAGTTTTGATATTAGAAGCATTGAGATATCACATCTCATGCTATCGGAAGTGTCTCAGGATTGGAATGGGAAGGAGCTGGATATCACATCTCATGCTAAAGGAAGGGTCTCAGGTTTGGAACGGGAAGGATTTGGATATCACATCTCATGTTATAGGAAGGGTCTCAGGTTTGGTATAAGCATTGAGATATCACATCTCTGCTATCGGAAGTGTCTCAGGATTGGAATGGGAAGGAGTTGGATATCACATCTCATGTTATAGGACGGGTCTCAGGTTTGTTATTAGAATCATTGAGATATCATATTGCATGCTGTAGGAAGGGTCTAAGGGTTGGAATGGGAAGGACTTGGATATCACATCTCATGCTATAGATAGGCTCTTAGGTTTGGAAAGGGAAGGAGTTGGATATCACATTTCATGTTAGAGGAAGGATCTCAGGTTTGGTATTAGAAGCATTGAGATATCACATCTCATGCTATAGGAAGGGTCTCAGGATTGGAATGGGAAGTAGTTGGATATCACATCTCATGCTATAGGAAGGGTCTCAGGTTTAGTATAAGCATTGAGATATCACATCTCATGCTATAGGACGGGTCACAGTATTGGAATGGAAGGAGTTGGATATCACATCTCATGTTATAGGAAGGATCTCAGGTTTGGTATTAGAAGCATTGAGACATCACATCTCAAGCTATAGGAAGGGTCTCAGGGTTGGAATGGGAAGGAGTTGGACATCACATCTCATCCAATAGGAAGGGTCTCAGGTTTGGAATGGGAAGGAATTGGATATCACATCTCATGTTATAGGAAGGATCTCAGGTTTGGTATTAGAAGCATTGAGATATCACATCTCATGCTATAGGAAGGGTCTCAGGATTGGAATGTGAAGGATTTGGATATCACATCTCATGCTAAAGGAAGGGTCTCAGGTTTGGTAGAAGCATTGAGATATCACGTATCTGCTATCGGAAGGGTCGCAGGATTGGATTGGGAAGGAGTTGGATATCCCTTCTCATGCTATAGGAAGGGTCTCAGGATTTGAATGGCAAGGAGTTGGATATCACATCTCATGCCATAGGAAGGGTCTCAGGTTTGGTATAAGCATTGAAATATCACATCTCTGCTATCGGAAGGGTCTCAGGATTGGATTGGGAAGGAGTTGGATATCCCTTCTCATGCTATAGGAAGTGTCTCAGGTTGGAATGGGAAGGAGTTGGATATCACATATGCTATAGTTAGTGTCTCAGGTTTGGAACGGGAAGGAGTTGGATATCACATCTCATGTTATAGGAAGGGTCTCAGGTTTGGTATAAGCATTGAGATATCACATCTCTGCTATCGGAAGCGGCTCAGGATTGGAATGGGAAGGAGTTGGATATCCCATCTCATGTTATAGTAAGAGTCTCTGGTTTGGTATTAGAATCATTGAGATATCACATCGCATGCTCTAGGAAGGGTCTAAGGATTGGAATGGGATGGACTTGGATATCACATCTCATGCTATAGGTAGGCTCTCAGGTTTGGTATAAGCATTGAGATATCACATCTCATGCTATAGGAAGGGTCTCAGGATTGGAATGGGAAGGATTTGGATATCACATCTCATGCTATAGGAAGGGTCTCAGATTTGGTATAAGCATTGAGATATCACATCTCATGCTAAAGGAAGGGTCTCAGGATTGGAATGGGAAGGAGTTGTATATGACATCTCAGGCCATAGGAAGGGTCTCAGGTTTGGTATAAGCATTGAGATATCACATCTCTGCTATCGGAAGGGTCTCAGGATTGCAATGGGAAGGAGTTGGATATCCCATCTCATGTTATAGGAAGAGTCTCAGGTTTGGTATTAGAAGCATTGAGATATCACATCTCATGCTATAGGAAGTGTCTCAAGATTGGAATGGGAAGGACTTGGATATCACATCTCATGCTATAGGGAGGGTCTCAAGTTTGATATTAGAAGCATTGAGATATCACATCTCATGCTATAGGAAGGGTCTCAGGATTGGAATGGGAAGGAGTTGGATATCACATCTCATGCTATAGGAAGGGTCTCAGGTTTGGTATAAGCAGTGAGATATCACATCTCATGCTATAGGAAGTGTCTCAGGATTGGAATGATGGGAAGGAGTTGGATATCACATCTCATGTTATAGGAAGGATCTCAGGTTTGGTATAAGCATTGAGATATCACATGTTTGCTATCGGAAGGGTCTCAGGATTGGAATGGGAAGGAGTTGTATATTCCCATCTCATATTATAGGAAGGGTCTCAGGTTTGGTATTAGAAGCATTGAGACATCACATCTCATGCTATAGGAAGGGTCTCAGGATTGGAATGGGAAGGACTTGGATATCACATCTCATGCTATAGGGAGGGTCTCGAGTTTGATATTAGAAGCATTGAGATATCACATCTCATGATATCGGAAGGGTCTCAGGATTGGAATGGGAAGGAGTTGGATATCACATCTCATGATAAAGGAAGGGTCTAAGGTTTGGAAGGGGAAGGATTTGGATATCACATCTCATGTTATAGGACGGGTCTCAGGTTTGGTATTAGAAGCATTGAGATATCAAGTCTCATGGTATAGGAAGGGTCTCAGAATTGGAATGGGAAGGAGTTGGATATCACATCTCAAGCTATAGGAAGGGTCTCAGGATTGGAATGGGAAGGAGTTTGATATCACATCTCATGCCATAGTATGGGTCTCAGGTTTGGTATAAGCATTGGGAAATCAAATCTCATGCTATCGGAAGGGTATCAGGATTGGAATTCCAAGGAGTTGGATATCCCGTCTCATGCTATAGGAAGGGTCTCAGGTTGGAATGGGAAGGAGTTGGATATCACATCTCATGTTATAGGAAGGATCTCTGGTTTGGTATAAGAAGCATTGAGATATCACATCTCATGCTATCGGAAGAATCTCAGATTTGGTATTAGAGGCATTGAGATATCACATCTCATGCCATCATAAGGGTCTCAGGATTGGAATGGGAAGGAGTTGGATATCACATCACATGCTATAGGAAGGGTCTCAGGTTTGGAACGGGAAGGAGTTGGATATCACATCTCATGTTATAGGAAGAGTCTCAGGTTTGGTATAAGCATTGAGATATCAAATCTCTGCAATCAGAAGTGTCTCAGGATTGGGATGGGAAGGAGTTGAATATCACATCTCATGCTATAGGAAGGGTCTCAGGTTTGGAACGGGAAGGAGTTGGATATCCCATCTCATGTTATAGGACTGGTCTCATGTTTGGTATTAGAAGCATTGAGATATCACATCTCTGCTATCGGAAGTGTCTCAGGATTGGGATGGGAAGGAGTTGGATATCACATCTCATGCTATAGGACGGGTCTCAGGTTTGTTATTAGAATCATTGAGATATCATATTGCATGCTGTAGGAAGGGTCTAAGGATTGGAATGGGAAGGACTTGGATATCACATCTCATGCTATAGATAGGATCTTAGGTTTGGAAAGGGAAGGAGTTGGATATCACATTTCATGTTAGAGGAAGGATCCCAGGTTTGGTATTAGAAGCATTGAGATATCACATCTCATGCTATATGAAGGGTCTCAGGATTGGAATGGGAAGTAGTTGGATATCACATCTCATGCTATAGGAAGGGTCTCAGGTTTGGTATAAGCATTGAGATATCACATCTCATGCTATAGGACAGGTCTCAGGATTGGAATGGAAGGAGTTGGATATCACATCTCATGTTATAGGAAGGATCTCAGGTTTGGTATTAGAAGCATTGAGACATCACATCTCATGCTATAGGAAGGGTCTCAGGGTTGGAATGGGAAGGAGTTGGATATCACATCTCATCCAATAGGAAGGGTGTCAGGTTTGGAATGGGAAGGAATTGGATATCACATCTCATGTTATAGGAAGGATCTCAGGTTTGGTATTAGAAGCATTGAGATATCACATCTCATGCTATAGGAAGATTCTCAGGATTGGAATGTGAAGGATTTGGATATCACATCTCATGCTAAAGGAAGGGTCTCAGGTTTGGTAGAAGCATTGAGATATCACGTCTCTGCTCTCGGAAGGGTCTCAGGATTGGATTGGGAAGGAGTTGGATATCCCTTCTCATGCTATAGGAAGGGTCTCAGGATTTGAATGGCAAGGAGTTGGATATCACATCTCATGCCATAGGAAGGGTCTCAGGTTTGGTATAAGCATTGAGATATCACATCTCTGCTATCGGAAGGGTCTCAGGATTGGAATGGGAAGGAGTTGGATATTCCCATCTCATGTTATAGGAAGGGTCTCAGGTTTGGTATTAGAAGCATTGAGATATCACATCTCATGCTATAGGAAGGGTCTCAGGATTGGAATGGGAAGGACTTGGATATCACATCTCATGCTATAGGGAGGGTCTCAAGTTTGATATTAGAAGCTTTGAGATATCACATCTCATGATATCGGAAGGGTCTCAGGATTGGAATGGGAAGGAGTTGGATATCACATCTCATGATAAAGGAAGGGTCTAAGGTTTGGAAGGGGAAGGATTTGGATATCACATCTCATGTTATATTACGGGTCTCAGGTTTGGTATTAGAAGCATTGAGATATCAAGTCTCAGAGTATAGGAAGGGTCTCAGAATTGGAATGGGAAAGAGTTGGATATCACATCTCAAGCTATAGGAAGGGTCTCAGGATTGGAATGGGAAGGACTTGGATATCACATCTCATGCTATAGGAAGGCTCTCAGGTTTGGAAGGGGAAAGAGTTGGATATCACATTTCATGTTAGAGGTAGGATCTCAGGTTTGGTATTAGAGGCATTGAGATATCACATCTCATGCTATCAGAAGGGTCTCAGGAATGGAATGGGAAGGAGTTGGATATCACATCTCATGCTAAAGGGAGGGTCTCAGGTTTGGAAGGGGAAGGATTTGGATATCACATCTCATGTTTTAGGAAGGATCTCAGGTTTGGTATTAGAAGCATTGAGATATCACATCTCATGCTATCGGAAGGATCTCAGGTTTGGTATTAGAAGCATTGAGATATCACATCTCATGCTATCAGAAGGGTCTCAGGATTGGAATGGGAAGGAGTTGGATATCACATCTCATGCTAAAGGGAGGGTCTCAGGTTTGGAAGGGGAAGGATTTGGATATCACATCTCATGTTATCGGAAGGATCTCACGTTTGGTATTAGAAGTATTGAGATATCATATCTCATGCTATAGGAAGGGTCTCAGGATTGGAATGGGAAAGAGTTGGATATCACATCTCATGCTATAGGGAGTGTCTCAGGATTGGAATGGGAAGGACTTAGATATCACATATCATGCTATAGGGAGGGTCTCAGTTTTGATATTAGAAGCATTGAGATATCACATCTCATGCTATCGGAAGTGTCTCAGGATTGGAATGGGAAGGAGCTGGATATCACATCTCATGCTAAAGGAAGGGTCTCAGGTTTGGAACGGGAAGGATTTGGATATCACATCTCATGTTATAGGAAGGGTCTCAGGTTTGGTATAAGCATTGAGATATCACATCTCTGCTATCGGAAGTGTCTCAGGATTGGAATGGGAAGGAGTTGGATATCACATCTCATGTTATAGGATGGGTCTCAGGTTTGTTATTAGAATCATTGAGATATCATATTGCATGCTGTAGGAAGGGTCTAAGGGTTGGAATGGGAAGGACTTGGATATCACATCTCATGCTATAGATAGGCTCTTAGGTTTGGAAAGGGAAGGAGTTGGATATCACATTTCATGTTAGAGGAAGGATCTCAGGTTTGGTATTAGAAGCATTGAGATATCACATCTCATGCTATAGGAAGGGTCTCAGGATTGGAATGGGAAGTAGTTGGATATCACATCTCATGCTATAGGAAGGGTCTCAGGTTTAGTATAAGCATTGAGATATCACATCTCATGCTATAGGACGGGTCACAGGATTGGAATGGAAGGAGTTGGATATCACATCTAATGTTATAGGAAGGATCTCAGGTTTGGTATTAGAAGCATTGAGACATCACATCTCATGCTATAGGAAGGGTCTCAGGGTTGGAATGGGAAGGAGTTGGATATCACATCTCATCCAATAGGAAGGGTCTCAGGTTTGGAATGGGAAGGAATTGGATATCACATCTCATGTTATAGGAAGGATCTCAGGTTTGGTATTAGAAGCATTGAGATATCACATCTCATGCTATAGGAAGGGTCTCAGGATTGGAATGTGAAGGATTTGGATATCACATCTCATGCTAAAGGAAGGGTCTCAGGTTTGGTAGAAGCATTGAGATATCACGTCTCTGCTATCGGAAGGGTCGCAGGATTGGATTGGGAAGGAGTTGGATATCCCTTCTCATGCTATAGGAAGGGTCTCAGGATTTGAATGGCAAGGAGTTGGATATCACATCTCATGCCATAGGAAGGGTCTCAGATTTGGTATAAGCATTGAAATATCACATCTCTGCTATCGGAAGGGTCTCAGGATTGGATTGGGAAGGAGTTGGATATCCCTTCTCATGCTATAGGAAGTGTCTCAGGTTGGAATGGGAAGGAGTTGGATATCACATCTCATGTTATAGGAAGGGTCTCAGGATTGGAATGGGAAGGATTTGGATATCACATCTCTTGCTATAGGAAGGGTCTCAGGATTGGAATGGGTAGGAGTTGGATATTACTTTCTTGCTATAGGAAGGGTCTCATGTTTGGAATGGGAAGGAGTTGGATATCACATATGCTATAGTTAGTGTCTCAGGTTTGGAACGGGAAGGAGTTGGATATCACATCTCATGTTATAGGAAGGGTCTCAGGTTTGGTATAAGCATTGAGATATCACATCTCTGCTATCGGAAGCGGCTCAGGATTGGAATGGGAAGGAGTTGGATATCCCATCTCATGTTATAGTAAGAGTCTCTGGTTTGGTATTAGAATCATTGAGATATCACATCACATACTCTAGGAAGGGTCTAAGGATTGGAATGGGATGGACTTGGATATCACATCTCATGCTATAGGTAGGCTCTCAGGTTTGGTATAAGCATTGAGATATCACATCTCATGCTAAAGGAAGGGTCTCAGGATTGGAATGGGAAGGAGTTGTATATGACATCTCAGGCCATAGGAAGGGTCTCAGGTTTGGTATAAGCATTGAGATATCACATCTCTGCTATCGGAAGGGTCTCAGGATTGCAATGGGAAGGAGTTGGATATCCCATCTCATGTTATAGGAAGAGTCTCAGGTTTGGTATTAGAAGCATTGAGATATCACATCTCATGCTATAGGAAGTGTCTCAAGATTGGAATGAGAAGGACTTGGATATCACATCTCATGCTATAGGGAGGGTCTCAAGTTTGATATTAGAAGCATTGAGATATCACATCTCATGCTATAGGAAGGGTCTCAGGATTGGAATGGGAAGGAGTTGGATATCACATCTCATGCTATAGGAAGGGTCTCAGGTTTGGTATAAGCAGTGAGATATCACATCTCATGCTATAGGAAGTGTCTCAGGATTGGAATGGGAAGGAGTTGGATATCACATCTCATGTTATAGGAAGGATCTCAGGTTTGGTATAAGCATTGAGATATCACATGTTTGCTATCGGAAGGGTCTCAGGATTGGAATGGGAAGGAGTTGTATATTCCCATCTCATGTTATAGGAAGGGTCTCAGGTTTGGTATTAGAAGCATTGAGACATCACATCTCATGCTATAGGAAGGGTCTCAGGATTGGAATGGGAAGGACTTGGATATCACATCTCATGCTATAGGGAGGGTCTCGAGTTTGATATTAGAAGCATTGAGATATCACATCTCATGATATCGGAAGGGTCTCAGGATTGGAATGGGAAGGAGTTGGATATCACATCTCATGATAAAGGAAGGGTCTAAGGTTTGGAAGGGGAAGGATTTGGATATCACATCTCATGTTATAGGACGGGTCTCAGGTTTGGTATTAGAAGCATTGAGATATCAAGTCTCATGGTATAGGAAGGGTCTCAGAATTGGAATGGGAAGGAGTTGAATATCACATCTCAAGCTATAGGAAGGGTCTCAGGATTGGAATGGGAAGGAGTTTGATATCACATCTCATGCCATAGTATGGGTCTCAGGTTTGGTATAAGCATTGGGATATCAAATCTCATGCTATCGGAAGGGTATCAGGATTGGAATTCCAAGAAGTTGGATATCCCATCTCATGCTATAGGAAGGGTCTCAGGTTGGAATGGGAAGGAGTTGGATATCACATCTCATGCTAAAGGGAGGGTCTCAGGTTTGGAAGGGGAAGGATTTGGATATCACATCTCATGTTATAGGAAGGATCTCAGGTTTGGTATAAGAAGCATTGAGATATCACATCTCATGCTATCGGAAGAATCTCAGATTTGGTATTAGAGGCATTGAGATATCACATCTCATGCCATCATAAGGGTGTCAGGATTGGAATGGGAAGGAGTTGGATATCACATCTCATGCTATAGGAAGGGTCTCAGGTTTGGAACGGGAAGGAGTTGGATATCCCATCTCATGTTATAGGACTGGTCTCATGTTTGGTATTAGAAGCATTGAGATATCACATCTCTGCTATCGGAAGTGTCTCAGGATTGGAATGGGAAGGAGTTGGATATCACATCTCATGTTATAGGACGGGTCTCAGGTTTGTTATTAGAATCATTGAGATATCATATTGCATGCTGTAGGAAGGGTCTAAGGATTGGAATGGAAGGACTTGGATATCACATCTCATGCTATAGGTAGGCTCTCAGGTTTGGAAAGGGAAGGAGTTGGATATCACATTTAATGTTAGAGGAAGGATCTCAGGTTTGATATTAGAGCCATTGGATATCACATCTCATGCTATAGGAAGGGTCTCAGGATTGGAATGGGAAGGAGTTGGATATCACATCTCATGCTATAGGAAGGGTTTTAGGTTTGGTATAAGCATTGAGATATCACATCTCATGCTATAGGAAGGGTCTCAGGATTGGAATGGGAAGGATCTGTATATGACATCTCATGCCATAGGAAGGGTCTCAGGTTTGGTATAAGCATTGAGATATCACATCTCTGCTTTCGGAAGGGTCTCAGGATTGTAATGGGAAGGAGTTGGATATCCCATCTCATGTTATAGGAAGAGTCTCAGGTTTGGTATAGAAGCATTGAAATATCACATCTCATGCTATAGGAAGTGTCTCAGGATTGGAATGGGAAGGACTTGGATATCACATCTCATGCTATAGGAAGGGTCTCAGGTTTGGTATAAGCAGTGAGATATCACATCTCATGCTATAGGAAGTGTCTCAGGATTGGAATGGGAAGGAGTTGGATATCACATCTCATGTTATAGGAAGGATCTCAGGTTTGGTATAAGCATTGAGATATCACATGTTTGCTATCGGAAGGGTCTCAGGATTGGAATGGGAAGGAGTTGGATATTCCCATCTCATGTTATAGGAAGGGTCTCAGGTTTGGTATTAGAAGCATTGAGACATCACATCTCATGCTATAGGAAGGGTCTCAGGATTGGAATGGGAAGGAGTTGGATATCACATCACATGCTATAGGAAGGGTCTCAGGTTTGGAACGGGAAGGAGTTGGATATCACATCTCATGTTATAGGAAGAGTCTCAGGTTTGGTATAAGCATTGAGATATCAAATCTCTGCAATCGGAAGTGTCTCAGGATTGGGATGGGAAGGAGTTGGATATCACATCTCATGCTATAGGAAGGGTCTCAGGTTTGGAACGGGAAGGAGTTGGATATCCCATCTCATGTTATAGGACTGGTCTCATGTTTGGTATTAGAAGCATTGAGATATCACATCTCTGCTATCGGAAGTGTCTCAGGATTGGGATGGGAAGGAGTTGGATATCACATCTCATGCTATAGGACGGGTCTCAGGTTTGTTATTAGAATCATTGAGATATCATATTGCATGCTGTAGGAAGGGTCTAAGGATTGGAATGGGAAGGACTTGGATATCAAATCTCATGCTATAGATAGGATCTTAGTTTTGGAAAGGGAAGGAGTTGGATATCACATTTCATGTTAGAGGAAGGATCCCAGGTTTGGTATTAGAAGCATTGAGATATCACATCTCATGCTATATGAAGGGTCTCAGGATTGGAATGGGAAGTAGTTGGATATCACATCTCATGCTATAGGAAGGGTCTCAGGTTTGGTATAAGCATTGAGATATCACATCTCATGCTATAGGACAGGTCTCAGGATTGGAATGGAAGGAGTTGGATATCACATCTCATGTTATAGGAAGGATCTCAGGTTTGGTATTAGAAGCATTGAGACATCACATCTCATGCTATAGGAAGGGTCTCAGGGTTGGAATGGGAAGGAGTTGGATATCACATCTCATCCAATAGGAAGGGTGTCAGGTTTGGAATGGGAAGGAATTGGATATCACATCTCATGTTATAGGAAGGATCTCAGGTTTGGTATTAGAAGCATTGAGATATCACATCTCATGCTATAGGAAGGGTCTCAGGATTGGAATGTGAAGGATTTGGATATCACATCTCATGCTAAAGGAAGGGTCTCAGGTTTGGTAGAAGCATTGAGATATCACGTCTCTGCTATCGGAAGGGTCTCAGGATTGGATTGGGAAGGAGTTGGATATCCCTTCTCATGCTATAGGAAGGGTCTCAGGATTTGAATGGCAAGGAGTTGGATATCACATCTCATGCCATAGGAAGGGTCTCAGGTTTGGTATAAGCATTGAGATATCACATCTCTGCTATCGGAAGGGTCTCAGGATTGGAATGGGAAGGAGTTGGATATTCCCATCTCATGTTATAGGAAGGGTCTCAGGTTTGGTATTAGAAGCATTGAGATATCACATCTCATGCTATAGGAAGGGTCTCAGGATTGGAATGGGAAGGACTTGGATATCACATCTCATGCTATAGGGAGGGTCTCAAGTTTGATATTAGAAGCTTTGAGATATCACATCTCATGATATCGGAAGGGTCTCAGGATTGGAATGGGAAGGAGTTGGATATCACATCTCATGATAAAGGAAGGGTCTAAGGTTTGGAAGGGGAAGGATTTGGATATCACATCTCATGTTATATTACGGGTCTCAGGTTTGGTATTAGAAGCATTGAGATATCAAGTCTCAGAGTATAGGAAGGGTCTCAGAATTGGAATGGGAAGGAGTTGGATATCACATCTCAAGCTATAGGAAGGGTCTCAGGATTGGAATGGGAAGGACTTGGATATCACATCTCATGCTATAGGAAGGCTCTCAGGTTTGGAAGGGGAAAGAGTTGGATATCACATTTCATGTTAGAGGTAGGATCTCAGGTTTGGTATTAGAGGCATTGAGATATCACATCTCATGCTATCAGAAGGGTCTCAGGAATGGAATGGGAAGGAGTTGGATATCACATCTCATGCTAAAGGGAGGGTCTCAGGTTTGGAAGGGGAAGGATTTGGATATCACATCTCATGTTTTAGGAAGGATCTCAGGTTTGGTATTAGAAGCATTGAGATATCACATCTCATGCTATCGGAAGGATCTCAGGTTTGGTATTAGAAGCATTGAGATATCACATCTGATGCTATCAGAAGGGTCTCAGGATTGGAATGGGAAGGAGTTGGATATCACATCTCATGCTAAAGGGAGGGTCTCAGGTTTGGAAGGGGAAGGATTTGGATATCACATCTCATGTTATCGGAAGGATCTCACGTTTGGTATTAGAAGTATTGAGATATCATATCTCATGCTATACGAAGGGTCTCAGGATTGGAATGGGAAAGAGTTGGATATCACATCTCATGCTATAGGGAGTGTCTCAGGATTGGAATGGGAAGGACTTAGATATCACATATCATGCTATAGGGAGGGTCTCAGTTTTGATATTAGAAGCATTGAGATATCACATCTCATGCTATCGGAAGTGTCTCAGGATTGGAATGGGAAGGAGCTGGATATCACATCTCATGCTAAAGGAAGGGTCTCAGGTTTGGAACGGGAAGGATTTGGATATCACATCTCATGTTATAGGAAGGGTCTCAGGTTTGGTATAAGCATTGAGATATCACATCTCTGCTATCGGAAGTGTCTCAGGATTGGAATGGGAAGGAGTTGGATATCACATCTCATGTTATAGGATGGGTCTCAGGTTTGTTATTAGAATCATTGAGATATCATATTGCATGCTGTAGGAAGGGTCTAAGGGTTGGAATGGGAAGGACTTGGATATCACATCTCATGCTATAGATAGGCTCTTAGGTTTGGAAAGGGAAGGAGTTGGATATCACATTTCATGTTAGAGGAAGGATCTCAGGTTTGGTATTAGAAGCATTGAGATATCACATCTCATGCTATAGGAAGGGTCTCAGGATTGGAATGGGAAGTAGTTGGATATCACATCTCATGCTATAGGAAGGGTCTCAGGTTTAGTATAAGCATTGAGATATCACATCTCATGCTATAGGACGGGTCACAGGATTGGAATGGAAGGAGTTGGATATCACATCTCATGTTATAGGAAGGATCTCAGGTTTGGTATTAGAAGCATTGAGACATCACATCTCATGCTATAGGAAGGGTCTCAGGGTTGGAATGGGAAGGAGTTGGATATCACATCTCATCCAATAGGAAGGGTCTCAGGTTTGGAATGGGAAGGAATTGGATATCACATCTCATGTTATAGGAAGGATCTCAGGTTTGGTATTAGAAGCATTGAGATATCACATCTCATGCTATAGGAAGGGTCTCAGGATTGGAATGTGAAGGATTTGGATATCACATCTCATGCTAAAGGAAGGGTCTCAGGTTTGGTAGAAGCATTGAGATATCACGTCTCTGCTATCGGAAGGGTCGCAGGATTGGATTGGGAAGGAGTTGGATATCCCTTCTCATGCTATAGGAAGGGTCTCAGGATTTGAATGGCAAGGAGTTGGATATCACATCTCATGCCATAGGAAGGGTCTCAGGTTTGGTATAAGCATTGAAATATCACATCTCTGCTATCGGAAGGGTCTCAGGATTGGATTGGGAAGGAGTTGGATATCCCTTCTCATGCTATAGGAAGTGTCTCAGGTTGGAATGGGAAGGAGTTGGATATCACATCTCATGTTATAGGAAGGGTCTCAGGATTGGAATGGGAAGGATTTGGATATCACATCTCTTGCTATAGGAAGGGTCTCAGGATTGGAATGGGTAGGAGTTGGATATTACTTTCTTGCTATAGGAAGGGTCTCATGTTTGGAATGGGAAGGAGTTGGATATCACATATGCTATAGTTAGTGTCTCAGGTTTGGAACGGGAAGGAGTTGGATATCACATCTCATGTTATAGGAAGGGTCTCAGGTTTGGTATAAGCATTGAGATATCACATCTCTGCTATCGGAAGCGGCTCAGGATTGGAATGGGAAGGAGTTGGATATCCCATCTCATGTTATAGTAAGAGTCTCTGGTTTGGTATTAGAATCATTGAGATATCACATCACATGCTCTAGGAAGGGTCTAAGGATTGGAATGGGATGGACTTGGATATCACATCTCATGCTATAGGTAGGCTCTCAGGTTTGGTATAAGCATTGAGATATCACATCTCATGCTATAGGAAGGGTCTCAGGATTGGAATGGGAAGGATTTGGATATCACATCTCATGCTATAGGAAGGGTCTCAGATTTGGTATAAGCATTGAGATATCACATCTCATGCTAAAGGAAGGGTCTCAGGATTGGAATGGGAAGGAGTTGTATATGACATCTCAGGCCATAGGAAGGGTCTCAGGTTTGGTATAAGCATTGAGATATCACATCTCTGCTATCGGAAGGGTCTCAGGATTGCAATGGGAAGGAGTTGGATATCCCATCTCATGTTATAGGAAGAGTCTCAGGTTTGGTATTAGAAGCATTGAGATATCACATCTCATGCTATAGGAAGTGTCTCAAGATTGGAATGGGAAGGACTTGGATATTACATCTCATGCTATAGGGAGGGTCTCAAGTTTGATATTAGAAGCATTGAGATATCACATCTCATGCTATAGGAAGGGTCTCAGGATTGGAATGGGAAGGAGTTGGATATCACATCTCATGCTATAGGAAGGGTCTCAGGTTTGGTATAAGCAGTGAGATATCACATCTCATGCTATAGGAAGTGTCTCAGGATTGGAATGGGAAGGAGTTGGATATCACATCTCATGTTATAGGAAGGATCTCAGGTTTGGTATAAGCATTGAGATATCACATGTTTGCTATCGGAAGGGTCTCAGGATTGGAATGGGAAGGAGTTGTATATTCCCATCTCATGTTATAGGAAGGGTCTCAGGTTTGGTATTAGAAGCATTGAGACATCACATCTCATGCTATAGGAAGGGTCTCAGGATTGGAATGGGAAGGACTTGGATATCACATCTCATGCTATAGGGAGGGTCTCGAGTTTGATATTAGAAGCATTGAGATATCACATCTCATGATATCGGAAGGGTCTCAGGATTGGAATGGGAAGGAGTTGGATATCACATCTCATGATAAAGGAAGGGTCTAAGGTTTGGAAGGGGAAGGATTTGGATATCACATCTCATGTTATAGGACGGGTCTCAGGTTTCGTATTAGAAGCATTGAGATATCAAGTCTCATGGTATAGGAAGGGTCTCAGAATTGGAATGGGAAGGAGTTGGATATCACATCTCAAGCTATAGGAAGGGTCTCAGGATTGGAATGGGAAGGAGTTTGATATCACATCTCATGCCATAGTATGGGTCTCAGGTTTGGTATAAGCATTGGGATATCAAATCTCATGCTATCGGAAGGGTATCAGGATTGGAATTCCAAGGAGTTGGATATCCCATCTCATGCTATAGGAAGGGTCTCAGGTTGGAATGGGAAGGAGTTGGATATCACATCTCATGCTAAAGGGAGGGTCTCAGGTTTGGAAGGGGAAGGATTTGGATATCACATCTCATGTTATAGGAAGGATCTCAGGTTTGGTATAAGAAGCATTGAGATATCACATCTCATGCTATCGAAAGAATCTCAGATTTGGTATTAGAGGCATTGAGATATCACATCTCATGCCATCATAAGGGTCTCAGGATTGGAATGGGAAGGAGTTGGATATCACATCTCATGCTATAGGAAGGGTCTCAGGTTTGGAACGGGAAGGAGTTGGATATCACATCTCATGTTATAGGAAGAGTCTCAGGTTTGGTATAAGCATTGAGATATCAAATCTCTGCAATCGGAAGTGTCTCAGGATTGGGATGGGAAGGAGTTGGATATCACATCTCATGCTATAGGAAGGGTCTCAGGTTTGGAACGGGAAGGAGTTGGATATCCCATCTCATGTTATAGGACTGGTCTCATGTTTGGTATTAGAAGCATTGAGATATCACATCTCTGCTATCGGAAGTGTCTCAGGATTGGAATGGGAAGGAGTTGGATATCACATCTCATGTTATAGGACAGGTCTCAGGTTTGTTATTAGAATCATTGAGATATCATATTGCATGCTGTAGGAAGGGTCTAAGGATTGGAATGGAAGGACTTGGATATCACATCTCATGCTATAGGTAGGCTCTCAGGTTTGGAAAGGGAAGGAGTTGGATATCACATTTAATGTTAGAGGAAGGATCTCAGGTTTGATATTAGAGCCATTGGATATCACATCTCATGCTATAGGAAGGGTCTCAGGATTGGAATGGGAAGGAGTTGGATATCACATCTCATGCTATAGGAAGGGTTTTAGGTTTGGTATAAGCATTGAGATATCACATCTCATGCTATAGGAAGGGTCTCAGGATTGGAATGGGAAGGATCTGTATATGACATCTCATGCCATAGGAAGGGTCTCAGGTTTGGTATAAGCATTGAGATATCACATCTCTGCTTTCGGAAGGGTCTCAGGATTGTAATGGGAAGGAGTTGGATATCCCATCTCATGTTATAGGAAGAGTCTCAGGTTTGGTATAGAAGCATTGAAATATCACATCTCATGCTATAGGAAGTGTCTCAGGATTGGAATGGGAAGGACTTGGATATCACATCTCATGCTATAGGAAGGGTCTCAGGTTTGGTATAAGCAGTGAGATATCACATCTCATGCTATAGGAAGTGTCTCAGGATTGGAATGGGAAGGAGTTGGATATCACATCTCATGTTATAGGAAGGATCTCAGGTTTGGTATAAGCATTGAGATATCACATGTTTGCTATCGGAAGGGTCTCAGGATTGGAATAGGAAGGAGTTGGATATTCCCATCTCATGTTATAGGAAGGGTCTCAGGTTTGGTATTAGAAGCATTGAGACATCACATCTCATGCTATAGGAAGGGTCTCAGGATTGGAATGGGAAGGACTTGGATATCACATCTCATGCTATAGGGAGGGTCTCAAGTTTGATATTAGAAGCATTGAGATATCACATCTCATGCTATAGGAAGGGTCTCAGTATTGGAATGGGAAGGAGTTGGATATCACATCTCATGCTATAGGAAGGGTCTCAGGTTTGGTATAAGCATTGAGATATCACATCTCTGCTATGGGAAGGGTCTCAGGATTGGAATGGGAAGGAGTTGGATATTCCCATCTCATGTTATAGGAAGGGTCTATCAGGTCTTAGCATGAGACTCTTCCTATAACATTAGATGTGATATCCAACTCCTTCCCGTTCCTAACCTGAGACCCTTCCTATAGCATGAGATGTGATATCCAACTCCTTCCCATTCCAATCCTGAGACCCTTCCGATAGCTTGAGATGTGATATCTCAATGCTTCTAATATCAATACTGAGACCCTCCCTATAGCATGAGATGTGATATCTAAGTCCTTCCCATTCCAATCCTGAGACCCTTACGATAGCAGAGATGTGATATCTCAATGCTTATACCAAACCTGAGACCCTTCCTATAGCATGAGATGTGATATCCAACTCCTTCTCATTCCAATCCTGAGACCCTTCCTATAGCATGATATGTGAAATCTCAATGCTTCTACCAAAACTGAGACCCTTCCTTTAGCATGAGATGTGATATCCAACTCCTTCCCATTCCAATCCTGAGACCAGTCCTATAGCATGAGATGTGATATCTCAATGCTTCTAATACCAAACCTGAGATCCTTCCTATAACATGAGATGTGATATCCAACTCCTTCCCATTCCAATCCTGAGACCCTTCCTATAGCATGAGATGTGATATCTCAATGCTTCTAATACCAAACCTGAGATCCTTCCGATAGCATGAGATGTGATATCTCAATGCTTCTAATACCAAACCTGAGATACTTCCTATAACATGAGATGTGATATCCAAATCCTTCCCCTTCCGAACCTGAGACCCTCCCTTTAGCATGAGATGTGATATCTCAATGCTTATACCAAACCTGAGACCCTTCCTATAGCATGAGATGTGATATCCAACTCCTTCCCATTCCAATCCTGAGACCCTACCTATAGCATGATATGTGAAATCTCAATGCTTCTACCAAAACTGAGACCCTTCCTTTAGCATGAGATGTGATATCCAACTCCTTCCCATTCCAATCCTGAGACCAGTCCTATAGCATGAGATGTGATATCTCAATGCTTCTAATACCAAACCTGAGATCCTTCCTATAACATGAGATGTGATATCCAACTCCTTCCCATTCCAATCCTGAGACCCTTCCTATAGCATGAGATGTGATATCTCAATGCTTCTAATACCAAACCTGAGATCCTTCCGATAGCATGAGATGTGATATCTCAATGCTTCTAATACCAAACCTGAGATATTTCCTATAACATGAGATGTGATATCCAAATCCTTCCCCTTCCGAACCTGAGACCCTCCCTTTAGCATGAGATGTGATATCCAACTCCTTCTTGTTCCAATCCTGATACCCTTCTGATAGCATGAGATGTGATATCTCAATGCCTCTAATACCAAACCTGAGATCCTACCTCTAACATGAAATGTGATATCCAACTCCTTCCCTTTCCAAACCTGAGAGCCTTCCTACAGCATGAGATGTGATATCCAAGTCCTTCCCATTCCAATCCTGAGACCCTTCCTATAACATGAGATGTCATATCCAACTCCTTCCCATTCCAACCTGATACCCTTCCTATAGCATGAGATGGGATATCCAACTCCTTCCAAATCCAATCCTGATACCCTTCCGATAGCATGAGATGTGATATCCCAATGCTTCTACAAAACCTGATACCCATACCATGGCATGAGATGTGATATCAAACTCCCGTCCCATACCATGAGACTTGATATCTCAATGCTTCTAATACCAAACCTGAGACCGGTCCAATAACATGAGATGTGATATCCAAATCCTTCCCCTTCCAAACCTTAGACCCTTCCTTTATCATGAGATGTGATATCCAAGTCCTTCCCATTCCATTCCTGAGACCCTTCCTATAGCATGAGATGTGATATCTCAATGCTTCTAATACCAAACCTGAGACCCTTCCTATAACATGAGATGTGATATCCAAGTCCTTCCCATTTCAATCCTGAGACCCTTCCTATAACATGAGATGTGATATCTCAATGCTTCTAATACCAAACCTGAGATCCTTCCGATAGCATGAGATGTGATATCTCAATGCTTCTAATACCAAACCTGAGATACTTCCTATAACATGAGATGTGATATCCAAATCCTTCCCCTTCCGAACCTGAGACCCTCCCTTTAGCATGAGATGTGATATCTCAATGCTTATACCAAACCTGAGACCCTTCCTATAGCATGAGATGTGATATCCAACTCCTTCCCATTCCAATCCTGAGACCCTTCCTATAGCATGATATGTGAAATCTCAATGCTTCTACCAAAACTGAGACCCTTCCTTTAGCATGAGATGTGATATCCAACTCCTTCCCATTCCAATCCTGAGACCAGTCCTATAGCATGAGATGTGATATCTCAATGCTTCTAATACCAAACCTGAGATCCTTCCTATAACATGAGATGTGATATCCAACTCCTTCCCATTCCAATCCTGAGACCCTTCCTATAGCATGAGATGTGATATCTCAATGCTTCTAATACCAAACCTGAGATCCTTCCGATAGCATGAGATGTGATATCTCAATGCTTCTAATACCAAACCTGAGATATTTCCTATAACATGAGATGTGATATCCAAATCCTTCCCCTTCCGAACCTGAGACCCTCCCTTTAGCATGAGATGTGATATCCAACTCCTTCTTGTTCCAATCCTGATACCCTTCTGATAGCATGAGATGTGATATCTCAATGCCTCTAATACCAAACCTGAGATCCTACCTCTAACATGAAATGTGATATCCAACTCCTTCCCTTTCCAAACCTGAGAGCCTTCCTACAGCATGAGATGTGATATCCAAGTCCTTCCCATTCCAATCCTGAGACCCTTCCTATAACATGAGATGTCATATCCAACTCCTTCCCATTCCAACCTGATACCCTTCCTATAGCATGAGATGGGATATCCAACTCCTTCCAAATCCAATCCTGATACCCTTCCGATAGCATGAGATGTGATATCCCAATGCTTCTACAAAACCCGATACCCATACCATGGCATGAGATGTGATATCAAACTCCCGTCCCATACCATGAGACTTGATATCTCAATGCTTCTAATACCAAACCTGAGACCGGTCCAATAACATGAGATGTGATATCCAAATCCTTCCCCTTCCAAACCTTAGACCCTTCCTTTATCATGAGATGTGATATCCAAGTCCTTCCCATTCCATTCCTGAGACCCTTCCTATAGCATGAGATGTGATATCTCAATGCTTCTAATACCAAACCTGAGACCCTTCCTATAACATGAGATGTGATATCCAACTCCTTCCCATTCCAATCCTGAGACCCTTCCTATAGCATGAGATGTGATATCTCAATGCTTCTAATACCAAACCTGAGATCCTTCCGATAGCATGAGATGTGATATCTCAATGCTTCTAATACCAAACCTGAGATATTTCCTATAACATGAGATGTGATATCCAAATCCTTCCCCTTCCGAACCTGAGACCCTCCCTTTAGCATGAGATGTGATATCCAACTCCTTCTTGTTCCAATCCTGATACCCTTCTGATAGCATGAGATGTGATATCTCAATGCCTCTAATACCAAACCTGAGATCCTACCTCTAACATGAAATGTGATATCCAACTCCTTCCCTTTCCAAACCTGAGAGCCTTCCTACAGCATGAGATGTGATATCCAAGTCCTTCCCATTCCAATCCTGAGACCCTTCCTATAACATGAGATGTCATATCCAACTCCTTCCCATTCCAACCTGATACCCTTCCTATAGCATGAGATGGGATATCCAACTCCTTCCAAATCCAATCCTGATACCCTTCCGATAGCATGAGATGTGATATCCCAATGCTTCTACAAAACCTGATACCCATACCATGGCATGAGATGTGATATCAAACTCCCGTCCCATACCATGAGACTTGATATCTCAATGCTTCTAATACCAAACCTGAGACCGGTCCAATAACATGAGATGTGATATCCAAATCCTTCCCCTTCCAAACCTTAGACCCTTCCTTTATCATGAGATGTGATATCCAAGTCCTTCCCATTCCATTCCTGAGACCCTTCCTATAGCATGAGATGTGATATCTCAATGCTTCTAATACCAAACCTGAGACCCTTCCTATAACATGAGATGTGATATCCAAGTCCTTCCCATTTCAATCCTGAGACCCTTCCTATAGCATGAGATGTGATATCTCAATGCTTCTAATACCAAACCTGAGATCCTTCCGATAGCATGAGATGTGATATCTCAATGCTTCTAATACCAAACCTGAGATACTTCCTATAACATGAGATGTGATATCCAAATCCTTCCCCTTCCGAACCTGAGACCCTCCCTTTAGCATGAGATGTGATATCTCAATGCTTATACCAAACCTGAGACCCTTCCTATAGCATGAGATGTGATATCCAACTCCTTCCCATTCCAATCCTGAGACCCTTCCTATAGCATGATATGTGAAATCTCAATGCTTCTACCAAAACTGAGACCCTTCCTTTAGCATGAGATGTGATATCCAACTCCTTCCCATTCCAATCCTGAGACCAGTCCTATAGCATGAGATGTGATATCTCAATGCTTCTAATACCAAACCTGAGATCCTTCCTATAACATGAGATGTGATATCCAACTCCTTCCCATTCCAATCCTGAGACCCTTCCTATAGCATGAGATGTGATATCTCAATGCTTCTAATACCAAACCTGAGATCCTTCCGATAGCATGAGATGTGATATCTCAATGCTTCTAATACCAAACCTGAGATATTTCCTATAACATGAGATGTGATATCCAAATCCTTCCCCTTCCGAACCTGAGACCCTCCCTTTAGCATGAGATGTGATATCCAACTCCTTCTTGTTCCAATCCTGATACCCTTCTGATAGCATGAGATGTGATATCTCAATGCCTCTAATACCAAACCTGAGATCCTACCTCTAACATGAAATGTGATATCCAACTCCTTCCCTTTCCAAACCTGAGAGCCTTCCTACAGCATGAGATGTGATATCCAAGTCCTTCCCATTCCAATCCTGAGACCCTTCCTATAACATGAGATGTCATATCCAACTCCTTCCCATTCCAACCTGATACCCTTCCTATAGCATGAGATGGGATATCCAACTCCTTCCAAATCCAATCCTGATACCCTTCCGATAGCATGAGATGTGATATCCCAATGCTTCTACAAAACCCGATACCCATACCATGGCATGAGATGTGATATCAAACTCCCGTCCCATACCATGAGACTTGATATCTCAATGCTTCTAATACCAAACCTGAGACCGGTCCAATAACATGAGATGTGATATCCAAATCCTTCCCCTTCCAAACCTTAGACCCTTCCTTTATCATGAGATGTGATATCCAAGTCCTTCCCATTCCATTCCTGAGACCCTTCCTATAGCATGAGATGTGATATCTCAATGCTTCTAATACCAAACCTGAGACCCTTCCTATAACATGAGATGTGATATCCAAGTCCTTCCCATTTCAATCCTGAGACCCTTCCTATAGCATGAGATGTGATATCTCAATGCTTCTAATACCAAACCTGAGACCCTTCCTATAACATGAATTCTGATATCCAAGTCCTTCCCATTCCAATCCTGAGACCCTTCCAATAGCAGAGATGTGATATCTCAATGCTTCTAATATCAAACCTGAGACCTGTCCTATAACATGAGATGGGATATCCAACTCCTTCCCGTTCCATACCTGATACCCTTCCTATAGCATGAGATGTGATATCCAATTCCTTCCCATCCCAATCCTGAGACACCTCCGATAGCAGAGATGTGATATCTCAATGCTTATACCAAACCTGAGACTCTTCCTATAACATGAGATGTGATATCTAACTCCTTTCCGTTCCAAACCTGAGACCCTTCCTATAGCATGAGATGTGATATCCAACTCCTTCCCGTTCCAAACCTGATACCCTTCCTATAGCATGAGATGTGATATCCAATTCCTTCCCATCACAATCCTGAGACACCTCCGATAGCAGAGATGTGATATCTCAATGCTTATACCAAACCTGAGACTCTTCCTATAACATGAGATGTGATATCTAACTCCTTTCCGTTCCAATCCTGAGACCCTTCCTATAGCATGAGATGTGATATCTCAATGCTTATACCAAATCTGAGACCCTTCCTATAGCATGAGATGTGATATCCAACTCCTTCCCATTCCAATCCTGAGACCCTTCCTATAGCATGAGATGTGATATCTCAATGCTTCTAATACCAAACCTGAGATCCTTCCTATAACAAGAGATGTGATATCCAACTCCTTCCCATTCCAATCCTGAGACCCTTATGATAGCATGAGATGTGATATCTCAATGCCTCTAATACCAAACCTGAGATACTTCCGATAGCATGAGATGTGATATCGCAATGCTTCTAATACCAAACCTGAGATCCTTCCTATAACATGAGATGTGATTTCCAAATCCTTCCCCTTCCAAACCTGAGACCCTCCCTTTAGCATGAGATGTGATATACAATTCCTTCCCATTCCAATCCTGAGACCCTTCCTATAGCATGATATGTGAAATCTCAATGCTTCTACCAAAACTGAGACCCTTCCTTTAGCATGAGATGTGATATCCAACTCCTTCCCATTCCAATCTTGAGACCAGTCCTATAGCATGAGATGTGATATCTCAATGCTTCTAATACCAAACCTGAGATCCTTCCTATAACATGAGATGTGATATCCAACTCCTTCCCATTCCAATCCTGAGACCCTTCCTATAGCATGAGATGTGATATCTCAATGCTTCTAATACCAAACCTGAGATCCTTCTGATAGCATGAGATGTGATATCTCAATGCTTCTAATACCAAACCTGAGATACTTCCTATAACATGAGATGTGATATCCAAATCCTTCCCCTTCCGAACCTGAGACCCTCCCTTTAGCATGAGATGTGATATCCAACTCCTTCTCATTCCAATCCTGATACCCTTCTGATAGCATGAGATGTGATATCTCAATGCCTCTAATACCAAACCTGAGATCCTACCTCTAACATGAAATGTGATATCCAACTCCTTCCCTTTCCAAACCTGAGAGCCTTCCTACAGCATGAGATGTGATATCCAAGTCCTTCCCATTCCAATCCTGAGACCCTTCCTATAACATGAGATGTCATATCCAACTCCTTCCCATTCCAACCTGATACCCTTCCTATAGCATGAGATGGGATATCCAACTCCTTCCAAATCCAATCCTGAGACCCTTCCTATAGCATGAGATGTGATATCTCAATGCTTCTAATACCAAACCTGAGATCCTTCCGATAGCATGAGATGTGATATCTCAATGCTTCTAATACCAAACCTGAGATACTTCCTATAACATGAGATGTGATATCCAAATCCTTCCCCTTCCGAACCTGAGACCCTCCCTTTAGCATGAGATGTGATATCCAACTCCTTCTCATTCCAATCCTGATACCCTTCTGATAGCATGAGATGTGATATCTCAATGCCTCTAATACCAAACCTGAGATCCTACCTCTAACATGAAATGTGATATCCAACTCCTTCCCTTTCCAAACCTGAGAGCCTTCCTACAGCATGAGATGTGATATCCAAGTCCTTCCCATTCCAATCCTGAGACCCTTCCTATAACATGAGATGTCATATCCAACTCCTTCCCATTCCAACCTAATACCCTTCCTATAGCATGAGATGGGATATCCAACTCCTTCCAAATCCAATCCTGATACCCTTCCGATAGCATGAGATGTGATATCCCAATGCTTCTACAAAACCTGATACCCATACCATGGCATGAGATGTGATATCAAACTCCCGTCCCATACCATGAGACTTGATATCTCAATGCTTCTAATACCAAACCTGAGACCGGTCCAATAACATGAGATGTGATATCCAAATCCTTCCCCTTCCAAACGTTAGACCCTTCCTTTATCATGAGATGTGATATCCAAGTCCTTCCCATTCCATTCCTGAGACCCTTCCTATAGCATGAGATGTGATATCTCAATGCTTATACCAAATCTGAGACCCTTCCTATAGCATGAGATGTGATATCCACCTCCTTCCCATTCCAATCCTGAGACCCTTCCTATAGCATGAGATGTGATATCTCAATGCTTCTAATACCAAACCTGAGATCCTTCCTATAACATGAGATGTGATATCCAACTCCTTCCCATTCCAATCCTGAGACCCTTATGATAGCATGAGATGTGATATCTCAATGCCTCTAATACCAAACCTGAGATACTTCCGATAGCATGAGATGTGATATCTCAATGCTTCTAATACCAAACCTGAGATCCTTCCTATAACATGAGATGTGATTTCCAAATCCTTCCCCTACCAAACCTGAGACCATCCCTTTAGCATGAGATGTGATATACAACTCCTTCCCATTCCAATCCTGAGACCCTTCTGATAGCATGAGATGTGATATCTCAATGCCTCTAATACCAAACCTGAGATCCTACCTCTAACATGAAATGTGATATCCATCTCCTTCCCTTTCCAAACCTGAGACCCTGCCTATAGCATGAGATGTGATATTCAAGTCCTTCCCATTCCAATCCTGAGACCCTTCCTATAGCATGTGATGTGATACCTCAATACTTATACCAAACCTGAGACCCTTCCTATGGCATGAGATGTCATATACAACTCCTTCCCATTCCAATCCTGAGACCCTTCCTATAGCATGAGATCTGATATCTCAATGCTTATACCAAACCTGAGACCCTTCCTATAGCATGAGATGTGATATCCAACTTCTTCCCATTCCAATCCTAAGACCCTTCCTATAACATGAGATGTGATGTCTCAATGCTTCTAATACCAAACCCGAGATCTTTCCTATAATATGAGATGTGATATCCAACTCCTTCCCATTCCAATCCTGAGACCCTTCCTATAGCATGAGATGTGATATCTCAATGCTTATACCAAACCTGAGACCCTTCCTATAGCTTGAGATGTGATATCGAACTCCTTAACATTCCAATCCCGAGACCCTTCCTATAGCATGAGATGTGATATCTCAAGGCCTCTAATACCAAACCTGAGATCCTTCCTCTAACATGAAATGTGATATCCAACTCCTTCCCCTTCCAAACCTGAGAGCCTTCCTATAGCATGAGATATGATATCCAAGTCCTTCCCATTCCAATCCTGAGACCCTTCCTATAACATGAAATGTGATATCCAACTCCTTCCCATTCCAACCTGAGACCCTTCCTATAGCATGAGATGGGCTATCCAACTCCTTCCAAATCCAATACTGATACCCTTCCAATAGCATGAGATGTGATATCCCAATGCTTCTACCAAACCTGAGACCCATACTATGGCATAAGATGTGATATCAAACGCCTTCCCATTCCAATCCTGAGACCCTTCCTATAGCTTGAGATGTGATATCCAACTCCTTCCCATTCCAATTCTGAGACCCTTCCTATACCATGAGACTTGATATCTCAATGCTTCTAATACCAAACCTGAGACCCGTCCTATAACATGAGATGTGATATCCAAATCCTTCCCCTTCCAAACCTTAGACCCTTCCTTTATCATGAGATGTGATATCCAACTCCTTCCCATTCCAATCCTGAGACCCTTCCGATATCATGAGATTTGTTATCTCAATGCTTCTAATATCAAACTTGAGACCCTCCCTATAGCATGAGATGTGACATCCAAGCCCTCCCCATTCCAATCCTGAGACCCTTCCTATAGCATGAGATGTGATATCTCAATGCTTCTAATACCAAACCTGAGACCCTTCCTATAACATGAGATGGGATATCCAACTCCTTCCCATTCCAATCCTGAGACCCTTCCGATAGCAGAGATGTGATATCTCAATGCGTATACCAACCTGAGACCCTTCCTATAACATGAGATGTAATATCCAACTCCTTCCCATTCTAATCCTGAGACCATTCCTATAGCATGAGATGTGATATCTCAATGCTTCTAATACCAAACCTGAGATCCTTCCTATGACATGAGATGTGCTATCCAATTCCTTCCCATTCCAAACCTGAGACCCTTCCTACAGCATGCGATGTGATATCTCAATGCTTCTAATACCAAACCTGAGACCAGTCCTATAACATGAGATGGGATATCCAACTCCTTCCCGTTCCAATCCTGAGACACTTCCGATTGCAGAGATTTGATATCTCAATGCTTATACCAAACCTGAGACTCTTCCTATAACATGAGATGTGATATCCAACTCCTTCCCGTTCCAAACCTGAGACCCTTCCTATAGCATGAGATGTGATATCCAAATCCTTCCCATCCCAATCCTGAGACACTTCCAATTGCAGAGATGTGATATCTCAATGCTTATACCAAACCTGAGACTCTTCCTATAACACGAGATGTGATATCCAACTCCTTCCCATTCCAAACCTGAGACCCTTCCTATAGCATGAGATGTGATATCCAACTCCTTCCCATTCCAATCCTGAGACCCTTCCAATAGCATGAGATGTGATATCTCAATGCCTCTAATACCAAACCTGAGATCCTTCCTATAACATGTGATGTGATATTCAAATCCTTCCCCTTCCAAACCTGAGACCCTCCCTTTAGCATGAGATGTGATATACAACTCCTTCCCATTCCAATCCTGAGACCCTTCTGATAGCATGAGATGTGATATCTCAATGCCTCTAATACCAAACCTGAGATCCTACCTCTAACATGAAATGTGATATCCATCTCCTTCCCTTTCCAGACCTGAGACCCTGCCTATAGCATGAGCTGTGATATCCAAGTCCTTCCCATTCCAATCCTGAGACCCTTCCTATAGCATGTGATGTGATATCTCAATGCTTATACCAAACCTGAGACCCGTCTCATGGCATGAGATGTCATATACAACTCCTTCCCATTCCAATCCTGGGACCCTTCCTATAGCATGAGATGTGATATCTCAATGCTTATACCAAACCTGAGACCCTTCCTATAGCATGAGATGTGATATCTCAAGGCCTCTAATACCAAACCTGAGATCCTTCCTCTAACATGAGATGTGATATCCAACTCCTACCCATTCCAATCCTGAGACCCTTCCTATAGCAAGAGATGTGATATCCAAATCCTTCCAATTCCAATCCTGAGACCCTTCCTATAACAAGAGATGTGATATCCAACTCCTTCCCATTCCAACCTGAGACACTTCCTATAGCATGAGAAGGGATATCCAACTCCTCCGCAATCCAATCCGGAGACCCTTCCGATAGCAGAGATGTGATATCTCAATGCTTATACCAAACCTGAGACCCTTCCTATGGCATGATATGTGATATCCAACTCCTTGCCATTCAAATCCTGAGACCCTTTTATAGCATGGGAAGGGATATCCAACTCCTTCCCAATCCAATCCTGAGACCCTTCCGATAGCAGAGATGTGATATCTCAACGCTTCTACCAAACCTGAGACCCTTCCTTTAGCATGAGATGTGATATCCAAATCCTTCGCATTCCAATCCTGAGACCCTTCCTATAGCATGAGATGTGATATCTCAATGGTTCTAATACCAAACCTGAGATCCTTCCTATAACATGAGATGTGATATCCAATTCCTTCCCATTCCAAACCTGAGACCCTTCCTATAACATGAAATGTGATATCTCAAGGCCTCTAATACCAAACCTGAGATCCTTCCTCTAACATGAAATGTGATATCCAACTCCTTCCCATTCCAAACCTGAGACCCTTCCTATAACATGAAATGTGATATCCAACTCCATCCCATTCCAACCTGAGACCTTTCCTATAGCATGAGATGGGATATCCAACTCCTTCCAAATCCAATACTGATACCATTCCGATAGCATGAGATGTGATATCCCAATGCTTCTACCAAATCTGAGACCCATACTATGGCATGAGATGTGATATCAAACTCCTTCCCATTCCAACCCTGAGACCCTTCCTAAAGCTTCAGATGTGATATCCAATTTCTTCCCATTCCAATTCTGAGACCCTTCCTATACCATGAGACTTGATATCTCAATGCTTCTAATACCAAACCTGAGACCCGTCCTATAACATGAGATGTGATATCCAAATCCTTCCCCTTCCAAACCTTAGACCCTTCCTTTATCATGAGATGTGATATCCAACTCCTTCCCATTCCAATCCTGAGACCCTTCCGATATCATGAGATTTGTTATCTCAATGCTTCTAATATCAAACCTGAGACCCTCCCTATAGCATGAGATGTGACATCCAAGTCCTCCCCATTCCAATCCTGAGACCCTTCCTATAGCATGAGATGTGATATCTCAATGCTTCTAATACCAAACCTGAGACCCTTCCTATAACATGAGATGGGATATCCAACTCAGATGGGATATCCAACTCCTTCCCATTCCAATCCTGAGACCCTTCCGATAGCAGAGATGTGATATCTCAATGCTTATATCAAACCTGAGACCCTTCCTATGGCCTGAGATGTCATATACAACTCCTTCCCATTCCAATCCTGAGACCCTTCCTATAGCATGAGATGTGATATCTCAATGCTTATACCAAATCTGAGACCCTTCCTATAGCATGAGATGTGATATCCAACTCCTTCCCATTTCAATCCTGAGACCCTTCCTATAGCATGAGATGTGATGTCTCAATGCTTCTAATACCAAACCTGAGATCCTTCCTATAACATGAGATGTGATATCCAACTCCTTCCCATTCCAATCCTGAGACCCTTATGATAGCATGAGATGTGATATCTCAATGCCTCTTATACCAAACCTGAGATCCTTCCGATAGCATGAGATGTGATATCTCAATGCTTCTAATACCAAACCTGAGATCCTTCCTATAATATGAGATGTGATTTCCAAATCCTTCCCCTTCCAAACCTGAGACCCTCCCTTTAGCATGAGATGTGATATCCAACTTCTTCCCATTCCAATCCAGAGACCCTTCTGATAGCATGAGATGTGATATCTCAATGCCTCTAATACCAAACCTGAGATCCTACCTCTAACATGAAATGTGATATCCATCTCCTTCCCTTTCCAAACCTGAGACCCTGCCTATAGCATGAGATGTGATATCCAAGTCCTTCCCATTCCAATCCTGAGACCCTTCCTATAGCATGTGATGTGATATCTCAATGCTTATACGAAACCTGAGACCCTTCCTATGGCATGAGATGTCATATACAACTCCTTCCCATTCCAATCCTGAGACCCTTCCTATAGCATGAGATGTGATATCTCAATGCTTATACCAAACCTGAGACCCTTCCTATAGCATGAGATGTGATATCCAACTTCTTCCCATTCCAATCCAGAGACCCTTCCTATAGCATGAGATGTGATATCTCAATGCTTATACCAAACCTGAGACCCTTCCTATAGCTTGAGATGTGATATCCAACTCCTTCCCATTCCAATCCTGTGACCCTTCCGATAGCATGAGATGTGATATCTCAAGGCCTCTAATACCAAACCTGAGATCCTTCCTCTAACATGAAATGTGATATCCAACTCCTTCCCTTTCCAAACCTGAGAACCTTCCTATAGCATGAGATATGATATCCAACTCCTTCCCATTCCAACCTGAGACCCTTCCTATAGCATGAGATGGGATATCCAACTCCTTCCAAATCCAATACTGATACCCTTCCGATAGCATGAGATGTGATATCCCAATGCTTCTACCAAACCGGAGAACCATACTATGGCATGAGATGTGATATCAAACTCCTTCCCATACCAATCCTGAGACGCTTCCTATAGCTTGAGATGTGATATCCAACTCCTTCCCATTCCAATTCTGAGACCCTTCTTATACCATGAGACTTGATATCTCAATGCTTCTAATACCAAACCTGAGACCCGTCCTATAACATGAGATGTGGTATCCAAATCCTTCCCCTTCCAAACCTTAGACTCTTCCTTTATCATGCGATGTGATATCCAACTCCTTCCCATTCCAATGCTGAGACCCTTCCGATATCATGAGATTTGTTATCTCAATGCTTCTAATATCAAACTTGAGACCCTCCCTATAGCATGAGATGTGACATCCAAGTCCTTCCCATTCCAATCCTGAGACCCTTCCTATAGCATGAGATGTGATATCTCAATGCTTCTAATAACAAACCTGAGACCTCATGCTAAAGGGAGGGTCTCAGGTTTGAAAGGGGAAGGATTTGGATATCACATCTCATGTTATAGGAAGGATCTCAGGATTGGTATTAGAAGCATTGAGATATCACATCTCATGCTATCGGAAGGATCTCAGGTTTGGTATTAGAAGCATTGAGATATCACATCTCATGCTATCGGAAGGATCTCAGGTTTGGCATTAGAAGCATTGAGATATCACATCTCATGCTATAGCAAGGGTCTCAGGTTTGGAACGGGAAGGAGTTGGATATCCCATCTCATGTTATAGGACTGGTCTCAGGTTTGGTATTAGAAGCATTGAGATATCACATTGCATGTTGTAGGAAGGGTCTCAGGTTTGGAATGGGAAGGAATTGGATATCACATCTCATGTCATAGGAAGGATCTCAGGTTTGGTATTAGAAGCATTGAGATATCACATCTCATGCTATAGGAATGGTCTCAGGATTGGAATGGGAAGGAGTTGGATATTACATTCTTGCTATAGGAAGGGTCTCATGTTTGGAATGGGAAGGAGTTGGATATCACATATGGTATAGGAAGGGTCTCAGGTTTGGAACGGGAAGGAGTTGGATATCACATCTCATGTTGTAGGAAGCGTCTCAGGTTTGATAGAAGCATTGAGATATCACATCTCTGCTATCGGAAGTGTCTCAGGATTGGAATGGGAAGAAGTTGGATATCCCATCTCATGTTATAGGATGGGTCTCAGGTTTGTTATTAGAATCATTGAGATATCATATTGCATGCTGTAGGAAGGGTCTAAGGATTGGAATGGGAAGGACTTGGATATCACATCTCATTCTATAGGTAGGCTCTCAGGTTTGGAAAGGGAAGGCGTTGGATATCACATCTCATGCTATAGGAAGGGTCTCAGGATTGGAATGGGAAGGAGTTGGATATCACATCTCATGCTATAGGAAGGGTCTCAGGTTTGGTATAAGCATTGAGATATCACATCTCATGCTATAGGAAGGGTCTCAGGATTGGAATGGGAAGGAGTAAGATATCACATCTCATGTTATAGGAAGGATCTCAGGTTTGGTATTAGAAGCATTGAGACATCACATCTCATGCTATAGGAAGGGTCTCAGGATTGGAATGGGAAGGAGTTGTATATGACATCTCATGCCGTAGGAAGGGTCTCAGGTTTGGTATAAGCATTGAGATATCACATCTCTGCTATAGGAAGGGTCTCAGGATTGGAATGGGAAGGAGTTGGATATCCCATCTCATGTTATAGGAAGGGTCTCATGATTGGAATGGGAAGGACTTGGATATCACATCTCATGCTATAGGAAGGCTCTCAGGTTTGGAAGGGGAAAGAGTTGGATATCACATTTCATGTTAGAGGTAGGATCTCAGGTTTGGTATTAGAGGCATTGAGATAACACATCTCATGCTATCAGACGGGTCTCAGGACTGGAATGGGAAGGAGTTGGATATCACATCTCATGCTAAAGGGAGGGTCTCAGGTTTGGAAGGGGAAGGATTTGGATATCACATCTCATGTTATAGGAAGGATCTCAGGTTTGGTATTAGAAGCATTGAGATATCACATCTCATGCTATCAGAATGGTCTCAGGATTGGAATGGGAAGGAGTTGGATATCACATCTCATACTAAAGGGAGGGTTCCAGGTTTGGAAGGGGAAGGATTTGGATATCACATCTCATGTTATCGGAAGGATCTCAGGTTTGGTATTAGAAGTATTGAGATATCACATCTCATGCTATAGGAAGGGTCTCAGGATTGGAATGGGAAGGAGTTGGATATCACATCTCATGCTAAAGGAAGGGTCTCAGGTTTGGTAGAAGCATTGAGATATCACATATCATGCTATAGGGAGGGTCTCAGTTTTGATATTAGAAGTATTGAGATATCACATCTCATGCTATAGGAAGGATCTCAGGTTTGGCATTAGAAGCATTGAGATATCACATCTCATGCTATAGCAAGGGTCTCAGGTTTGGAACGGGAAGGAGTTGGATATCCCATCTCATGTTATAGGACTGGTCTCAGGTTTGGTATTAGAAGCATTGAGATATCACATTGCATGTTGTAGGAAGGGTCTCAGGTTTGGAATGGGAAGGAATTGGATATCACATCTCATGTCATAGGAAGGATCTCAGGTTTGGTATTAGAAGCATTGAGATATCACATCTCATGCTATAGGAATGGTCTCAGGATTGGAATGGGAAGGAGTTGGATATTACATTCTTGCTATAGGAAGGGTCTCATGTTTGGAATGGGAAGGAGTTGGATATCACATATGGTATAGGAAGGGTCTCAGGTTTGGAACGGGAAGGAGTTGGATATCACATCTCATGTTGTAGGAAGCGTCTCAGGTTTGATAGAAGCATTGAGATATCACATCTCTGCTATCGGAAGTGTCTCAGGATTGGAATGGGAAGAAGTTGGATATCCCATCTCATGTTATAGGATGGGTCTCAGGTTTGTTATTAGAATCATTGAGATATCATATTGCATGCTGTAGGAAGGGTCTAAGGATTGGAATGGGAAGGACTTGGATATCACATCTCATTCTATAGGTAGGCTCTCAGGTTTGGAAAGGGAAGGCGTTGGATATCACATCTCATGCTATAGGAAGGGTCTCAGGATTGGAATGGGAAGGAGTTGGATATCACATCTCATGCTATAGGAAGGGTCTCAGGTTTGGTATAAGCATTGAGATATCACATCTCATGCTATAGGAAGGGTCTCAGGATTGGAATGGGAAGGAGTAAGATATCACATCTCATGTTATAGGAAGGATCTCAGGTTTGGTATTAGAAGCATTGAGACATCACATCTCATGCTATAGGAAGGGTCTCAGGATTGGAATGGGAAGGAGTTGTATATGACATCTCATGCCGTAGGAAGGGTCTCAGGTTTGGTATAAGCATTGAGATATCACATCTCTGCTATAGGAAGGGTCTCAGGATTGGAATGGGAAGGAGTTGGATATCCCATCTCATGTTATAGGAAGGGTCTCATGATTGGAATGGGAAGGACTTGGATATCACATCTCATGCTATAGGAAGGCTCTCAGGTTTGGAAGGGGAAAGAGTTGGATATCACATTTCATGTTAGAGGTAGGATCTCAGGTTTGGTATTAGAGGCATTGAGATAACACATCTCATGCTATCAGACGGGTCTCAGGACTGGAATGGGAAGGAGTTGGATATCACATCTCATGCTAAAGGGAGGGTCTCAGGTTTGGAAGGGGAAGGATTTGGATATCACATCTCATGTTATAGGAAGGATCTCAGGTTTGGTATTAGAAGCATTGAGATATCACATCTCATGCTATCAGAATGGTCTCAGGATTGGAATGGGAAGGAGTTGGATATCACATCTCATACTAAAGGGAGGGTTCCAGGTTTGGAAGGGGAAGGATTTGGATATCACATCTCATGTTATCGGAAGGATCTCAGGTTTGGTATTAGAAGTATTGAGATATCACATCTCATGCTATAGGAAGGGTCTCAGGATTGGAATGGGAAGGAGTTGGATATCACATCTCATGCTAAAGGAAGGGTCTCAGGTTTGGTAGAAGCATTGAGATATCACATATCATGCTATAGGGAGGGTCTCAGTTTTGATATTAGAAGTATTGAGATATCACATCTCATGCTATCGGAAGTGTCTCAGGTTTGGAATGGGAAGGAGCTGGATATCACATCTCATGCTAAAGGAAGGGTCTCAGGTTTGGTAGAAGCATTGAGATATCACATCGCATGCTATAGGAAGGGTCTCAGGATTGGAATGGGAAGGACTTAGATATCAAATATCAAGCTATAGGGAGGGTCTCAGTTTTGATATTAGAAGCATTGAGATATCACATCTCATGCTATAGGAAGGGTCTCAGGAATGGAATGGGAAGGACTTGGATATCACATCTCATGATAAAGGAAGGGTCTAACGTTTGGAAGGGGAAGGATTTGGATATCACATCTCATGTTATTGAACCGGTCTCAGGTTTGGTATTAGAAGCATTGAGATATCAAGTCTCATGGTATGGGACGGGAGTTTGATATCACATCTCATGCCATGGTATGGGTATCAGGTTTTGTAGAAGCATTGGGATATCACATCTCATGCTATCGGAAGGGTATCAGGATTGGATTTGGAAGGAGTTGGATATCCCATCTCATGCTATGTGAAGGGTATCAGGTTGGAATGGGAAGGAGTTGGATATGACATCTCATGTTATAGGAAGGGTCTCAGGATTGGAATGGGAAGGACTTGGATATCACATCTCATGCTGTAGGAAGGCTCTCAGGTTTGGAAAGGGAAGGAGTTGGATATCACATTTCATGTTACAGGTAGGATCTCAGGTTTGGTATTAGAGGCATTGAGATATCACATCTCATGCTAACAGAAGGGTATCAGGATTGGAATGAGAAGGAGTTGGATATCACATCTCATGCTAAAGGGAGGGTCTCAGGTTCAGAAGGGGAAGGATTTGGATATCACATCTCATGTTATAGGAAGTATCTCAGGTTTGGTATTAGAAGCATTGAGATATCACATCTCATGCTATCGGAAGGATCTCAGGTTTGGTATTAGAAGCATTGAGATATCACATCTATGCTATAGGAAGGGTCTCAGGATTGGAATGGGAAGGAGTTGGATATCACATCTCATGTTATTGGAAGGATCTCAGGTTTGGTATTAGAAGCATTGAGATATCACATCTCATGCTATAGGACTGGTCTCAGGATTGGAATGGGAAGGAGTTGGATATCACATCTCATGCTAAAGGAAGGGTCTCAGTTTTGGTAGAAGCATTCAGATTTCACATATCATGCTATAGGAAGGGTCTCAGGATTGGAATGGGAAGGAGTTGTATATCACATCTCATGCTAAAGGGAGGGTCTCAGGTTTGGAAGGGGAAGGATTTGGAAATCACATCTCATGTTATAGGAAGGATCTCAGGTTTGGTATTAGAAGCATTGAGATATCACATCTCATGCTATCGGAAGTATCTCAGGTTTGGTATTAGAGGCATTGAGATATCACATCTCATGCTATCATAAGGGTCTCAGGATTGGAATGGGAAGGAGTTGGATATCACATCTCTTGTTATAGGAAGGATCTCAGGTTTGGTATTAGAAGCATTGAGATATCACATCTCATGCTATAGGAAGGGTCTCAGGATTGGAATGGGAAGGAGTTGGATATCACATCTCATGCAATAGGAAGGGTCTCAGATTTGGTATAAGCATTGAGATATCACATCTCATGCTATAGGAAGGGTCTCAGGATTGGAACGGAAAGGAGTTAGATATCACATCTCATGTTATAGGAAGAGTCTCAGGTTTGGTATAAGCATTGAGATATCACATCTCTGCTATCGGAGGTGTCTCAGGATTGGGATGGGAAGGAATTGGATATCACATCTCATGCTATAGGAAGGGTATCAGGTTTGGAACGGGAAGGAGTTGGATATCACATCTCATGCTATAGGAAGGGTCTCAGGTTTGGAACGGAAAGGAGTTAGATATCAGATCTCATGTTATAGGAAGAGTCTCAGGTTTGGTATAAGCATTGAGATATCACATCTCTGCTATCGGAGGTGTCTCAGGATTGGGATGGGAAGGAATTGGATATCACATCTCATGCTATAGGAAGGGTATCAGGTTTGGAACGGGAAGGAGTTGGATATCCCATCTCATGTTATAGGACAGGTCTCAGGTTTGATATTAGAAGCATTGAGATATCACATCTCTGCTATTGGAAGGGTCTCAGGATTGGAATGGGAAGGACTTGAATATCAGAATTCATGTTATAGGAAGGGTCTCAGGTTTGGTATTAGAAGCATTGAGATATCACATCTCATGCTATAGGAAGGGTCTCAGGATTGAAATGGGAAGGACTTGGACATCACATCTCATGTTATAGGAAGGGTCTCAGGTTTGGTATTAGAAGCATTGAGATATCACATCTCATGCTATAGGAAGGGTCTCAGGAATGGAATGGGAAGGACTTGGATATCACATCTCATGATAAAGGAATTGTCTAAGGTTTGGAAGGTGAAGGATTTGGATATCACATCTCATGTTATTGGACCGGTCTCAGGTTTGGTATTAGAAGCATTGAGATATCAAGTCTCATGGTATGGGACGGGAGTTTGATATCACATCTCATGCCACGGTATGGGTATCAGGTTTTGTAGAAGCATTGGGATATCACATCTCATGCTATCGGAAGGGTATCAGGATTGGATTTGGAAGGAGTTGGATATCCCATCTCATGCTATAGGAAGGGTATCAGGTTGGAATGGGAAGGAGTTGGATATGACATCTCATGTTATAGGAAGGGTCTCAGGATTGGAATGGGAAGGACTTGGATATCACATCTCATGCTGTAGGAAGGCTCTCAGGTTTGGAAAGGGAAGGAGTTGGATATCACATTTCATGTTAGAGGTAGGATCTCAGGTTTGGTATTAGAGGCATTGAGATATCACATCTCATGCTATCAGAAGGGTATCAGGATTGGAATGAGAAGGAGTTGGATATCACATCTCATGCTAAAGGGAGGGTCTCAGGTTCGGAAGGGGAAGGATTTGGATATCACATCTCATGTTATAGGAAGTATCTCAGGTTTGGTATTAGAAGCATTGAGATATCACATCTCATGCTATCGGAAGGATCTCAGGTTTGGTATTAGAAGCATTGAGATATCACATCTCATGCTATAGGAAGGGTCTCAGGATTGGAATGGGAAGGAGTTGGATATCACATCTCATGTTATAGGAAGGATCTCAGGTTTGGTATTAGAAGCATTGAGATAACACATCTCATGCTATAGGACTGGTCTCAGGATTGGAATGGGAAGGAGTTGTATATCACATCTCATGCTAAAGGAAGGGTCTCAGTTTTGGTAGAAGCATTGAGATTTCACATATCATGCTATAGGAAGGGTCTCAGGATTGGAATGGGAAGGAGTTGGATATCACATCTCATGCTATAGGAAGGGTCTCAGGTTTGGTATAAGCATTGAGATATCACATCTCATGCTATCGGAAGGATCTCAGGTTTGGTATTAGAAGCATTGAGATATCACATCTCATGCTATAGGAAGGGTCTCAGGATTGGAATGGGAAGGAGTTGGATATCACATCTCATGTTATAGGAAGGATCTCAGGTTTGGTATTAGAAGCATTGAGATATCACATCTCATGCTATAGGACTGGTCTCAGGATTGGAATGGTGTTAGGATATCAGTGTATCATTTAAGCAATACATGTTTTCACTGTCATGGTTTGCATGCGCTTGGAATGTGGATCTCCACACCGGGAGTTCCAGGTTCCGGGCACTGGGAGAGAAGAAGAAAGGCAGACGGTGGACGGTGGTTGAAACCCTCCCGGGGGTCGTTGACCATATTACTAAGAAGTAATAAAGGACATTACTTCATACAAGCCTGTGTGCTGGTGTCATTCAAACATAACAACTGGCGACGAGGATAAAAGATTTTCAGAGACGACCCCCGGCACAATATCAACCAACAACTCTACATATACGATTCAGGAAAAGAGGAAACTATCGGTCATGCTGCGATACGTTATCCAGGATTACTATTTAAGAAAGGAATCAACGTGACACAGACACCGACGATACTTCAATCAAGCTCAAAAAGTGACATTGTGCAAAGAAGTTTACTTTCAAATACCTGCAGGCGCATCCTATCGCCATTCCGGAATACGCACTGTTAGCGTTCGGAATACAATTTCAAGGACGCAACTACTATAACTGAGAAAAGGACCCTACGGCGTAACGGACGCCACCACCAACGTCCTCACGCAACGAATAGAAACACGTAGGCGGGCCAGCGATCGCAAATAAACATACGGAAACAGATCAATTCAGAAGTAATTCATCGACCCGGCGAGAAGGAAGCAGTGTAGTATACTGCAGGACACTGGATGAGGGTGTGTCCCAACACCAGAAGAACCATAGCACCACATAGCACAAGTTGGCGGGTGAGTCATATTACGCAAGAGTTTACATGGTTGAAGTTGGGAAATGTGAAACAGTACTGCAGCATAGCATTCACAACGCAAGTATTTACGTGGTTGTATTGAGGGAAATATCAAACCGTACCACAGCATAGCATATACAAGTTCTGATACCAGTACACAATGGCAAATGTTCCGGCCCCAGTATTCTTCTTGCCTTCACCTGGAGAACCTAGAGTATGATGGACAGATTGGAAGGAAGGCTTTCATAAATACGCGTTAGCAGTATTTGGCCCTAATTATTCCAATGAAAGGAAAGAAGCATTATTGTTTCATTGCCTAGGAACAGCAGGCCAGGAAGTGCTAAGGAAATTACCAGAGCCTACAGATGCACCAGACACAGGCCCATATGAGAAGGCACTAGCCAAGCTGGACAAACATTACAAAATAGAGGAGAACATTATTTTAGAGAGATACAAATTTGCCACCAGGGAACAAAAGAATGGAGAGAACATAGAAGACTTTATCACAGCACTGAGGGGCTTAGCAGTGAAGTGTAGATTTTCTCACTGTCAAGAAGAACACATACGGGATCAATTAATGATCAAATGCAACAATGACAATATTAGGAAAGAACTTTGGAAGGAGAAGGACCCTACATTAGATAGAGCAATAGAGATTGAAAAGATGGTGGAACACACTGATAAATGCATAAAGTTACTGCAAGCAGACAATCAGATGAACATAGAAAAACCCAAGTTGGAAGAAACAGAGGGCACAGTTCAGAAAGTATCAAAAGTTAAGGCGAGGATGGGCTCAAGCTTTTCCAAAAGACAAGTACAGTATGAAAAAAAAGGCGAGGATCGACAGGAGAGTAGACTTCCAGCGGGGAAAAGTTGGAATCGCCAAGTGTGGGTCAAAGACAATAGGAATTTCGCACGAGAGGCTAACTTTTCTAGATGTCCAAAAGAAGCAGTGACAAATAGAGATGTCCCAACAAGAAGGTGCTTCCGGTGTGGGAGTTTCTCACATGTAGCATCGGACAAGGAATGTTTTGCAACACATGTCATATGCAACAATTGTGGTATACGTGGACACATCGCTAGATGTTGTAGAAATGTTAATTCCAATTCAGGTCAGGTTTTTGAAGTCAATGTAAATAATGCGGAGGATGATTATGTTGAGAATGGCAGAGAGGTAGTATTCATGGTGAATGCCATTGATGGGCAAGTGAAGAAGAAAAAGCCATACGCCATGGTGTTGGTTAATGGGATACAAATATTGATGCTTATGGATAGTGGGGCGGATTACACATTAATAGGAGTACAGGTATGGAAAGAGAGATTTAAGTGCTGTACATTGAGAGAAAACAAAGTTAAGGTGAATGCATATGGTGACAAACCAATAGAGATAATAGGATACTTTGAGGCCAAATTGCAGTTTAAAGATAGAGAAGCCACCACGACTATTTATGTTGCCAACAAAGGAGGAGAGTTATTATCGTGGAGTGACCAAGCTGAACTAAAAATCAGACTTGAAGCAAGTCACCCGGAACAGGTTTTAACAGTGAATGGTGAGAGCGTGAGTGAGAAGGGAAACAAACTTGGATGTATGAAGGGATTTGTTCACAAAATACGATTAAAAAAAGGGGCGATTCCCAAGATTGCGAAATTACGCACCATTCCCCTGGCACTTAAGGAGGGTGTAGAAAGTGAATTAAAAAAAATGGAAGATGAAGGGGTTATTGAAAGAATTGAATCTTCAGAATGGGTGAGCCCCATAGTAGTAGTTCGGAAAGCCTCTGGGTCCTTGAGAATATGCATTGACTTAAGACATCTCAACAGTATGGTGGTAGCAGATAGATTTCCACTACCCAGGATAGATGATCTACTGGTGGGGGTTTCTGGATCTAAAATATTTTCAATCTTGGATCTCAAGTCAGCTTACCACCAAATTGAGTTGCTTCCAGATTCCAGAGATTTAACTGCATTTATTACCCCCAATGGTTTATTTAGGTGTGTACGAATGCCGTTTGGTTTGGTGTCGGCGGCGAGTGTATTTCAGAGTATTATGTACAAGTTACTAGGTGGAGAGAAAGGAGTAATGTACTACCAAGATGATGTTCTAGTTTGTGGCAGAGATGAGGAGGAACATGACAGGCGGTTAAAAAGGGTGATAAACATATTAGGTGAAGCCGGTTTAACAATAGCGTCAGAAAAGTGTACATTCAAAGCAAGTAAAGTGGTTTATTTAGGTCACGAAATCACTGCTGAGGGAGTCAAACCTAAAGAGGAGGCTATTGAAGCAATAAGGAAAATGGAAGATCCCAAATCTAAAGCAGAAGTGTTATCATTCTTAGGGTTAGTTGAATTCTATGGCAAATTTATCAAGAATCTGTCAGACATGTCAAGACACATGAGAAAGCTCACGCGCAAAGGTGTGACATTTAAATGGAGTGAAGACTGTAAGAGTGAGTTTGAAAGGATAAAAAAGGCCATAATTGAAGCTCCCATTCTAAAGACATTTGAAGAAGGGAAACCCACACTACTTTTTGTAGATGCCAGTGACTATGGCATAGGGGCAGTGCTTATGCAAGAAGATTCAGAAGGGCTGCATACTATAGCATTTGCTTCAAGATCACTTAAAGATCCTGAAGTCAGATATTCAGTGGTGGAGAAAGAGGCTCTTGCTTGTATTTGGGGTGTTGAGAAATTCAAAAGGTTTCTTTGGGGAAGGAAATTTGAGATTTGTACTGATCACAAACCGTTAGTCGGTATTTTTACCAAGGGTGGACTGGAAGGTGTATCAAGACGCATAATGAAGTGGGTAACAGCTCTTCAAGGTTTGCAATTTACCATGATTCACATTAGTGGTGAAGTCAATGTCGTGGCAGATGCCTTGTCAAGATCTGTTCATAGAGAAGGTCACATCAGAGTAGAGCAAACAAATCAGGAAGAAACATTTGAAATTTTTCAGGTGCACGAGTCCTTAAAGGAAGATGAGTGGGTTAAAGCGTGTAGTGAAGATTCAATATATCAGAAAGTATTAACATTAGTAAGAGAAAATGGAGTAATGAACTACAAAGGTGATATGGGTGGATTTGCCAGAGTTAAAGGAGATTTATGGATCAATGATAAGTATCTATATAGAGGGCATCAGATGATAGTTCCTCAGGGAATGAGGAGACAAGTAGTCGAGACAGCTCATGAAGGACATTTAGGTATAGCTAGGACCAAAGGCATAATAAGGGCTGAGTTCTGGTGGCCTGGAATTGACAAAGAGATTGAAGAGCAGGTCAAGGATTGCACAGAGTGTCTGGAGGGAAACAAAGGTTTGAGAATACAAAAACCCCCATGGTCATTAGGGAAACGCCGAGGGTACCATGGGATGAGATTGCAATAGATTTATTGGGACCATTTAATATAGGAGGGACTCGTGACAGTTACTTGTTGGTGGTCATAGATTTATTGTCCAAATGGCCAGAGGTTTGTTTACTTAAAGACATATCTAGCAGCAGTATTTCCAAATTTCTAGAACAACTATTTTGGAGAGAAGGTTTTCCCAGGAAATGCTTGTCGGATAATGGATCTCAATTGACATCCAAGGAGTTCAAAGATTTTTTAGATAAGAATGGTATTGAACAGGTAAACACTTCTCTCTATCATCCCCAAAGTAATGGATGTGTTGAACGCTTCAACAGGACGTTGATGGAAGCTATAAGAATTGCAGTAGCAACTGGTGGGGATTGGTTCAGGACAGCAATGGAAAGGACATTTCAGTATAGAATTACGCCTCATAGTGTTACAGGATTGACACCATTTGAGATGTTGAGAGGTAGGAAACCCAATTCACATTTATGTCCCGGATGGATGGGAAAATCTAGGATGGTTGCAGTGGATGTGGGAAGAGTGAGGAATAGAATGTTTGAGGCAGGAGTTAAATCCAAGGTAAGGTATGATCTAAAAAACTGTTGCAAAGAATTTAAGATTAATGAAGGTGATTGGATCAAAATTAAGCTACCAACCAAGGTACGCAAAGGGGCATATTTGTATTCTGAACCCAAACAAGTGGTAAAAGATTTAGGTTCATCAGTATTAGTCAGAGATGGAGGTATTTGGAACAAGGAGAGAGTAGCAATTATCAAGTGCTCCAGAGGAAGAGAGTGACAGACATACATAAGGTTTCTGTCATCTCCACCACTATTGACATACAAGTCCAATTTCACAATTGAAGTTAACTTATCTTAGGCTCCTCATACCTGTACCTATAACATGGGATGGGAATATCCAACTCCTTCCCATTCCAATCCTGAGACCCTTCCCATAGCAGAGATGTGATATCTCAATGCTTATACCAAACCTGAGACCCTTCCTATAGCATGAGATGTGATATCCAACTCCTTCCCATTCCAATACTGAGACCCTTCCTATAGCATGAGATGTGATATCTCAATGCTTCTAATATCAAACTTGAGACCCTCCCTATAGCATGAGATGTGATATCCAAGTCCTTCCCATTCCAATCCTGAGACACTTCCTATAGCATGAGATGTGATATCTAAATGCTTCTAATACCAAACCTGAGACTCTTCCTATAACATGAGATGGGATATCCAACTCCTTCCCATTACAATCTTGAGACCCTTCCGAAAGCAGAGATGTGATATCTCAATGCTTATACCAAACCTGAGACCCTTCCTATGGCATGAGATGTCATATACAGATCCTTCCCATTCCAATCCTGAGACCCTTCCTATAGCATGAGATGTGATATCTCAATGCTTATACCAAACCTAAAACCCTTCCTATAGCATGAGATGTGATATCCAACTCCTTCCCATTCCAATCCTGAGACCATTCCTATAGCATGAGATGTGATATCCAATGGCTCTAATATCAAACCTGAGATCCTTCCTCTAACATTAAATGTGATATCCAACTCCTTCCCTTTCCAAACCTGAGAGCCTACCTATAGCATGAGATGTGATATCCAAGTCCTTCCCATTTCAATCCTTAGACCCTTCCTACAGCATGCAATATGATATCTCAATGATTCTAATAACAAACCTGAGACCCGTCCTATAACATGAGATGTGATATCCAACTCCTTCCCATTCCAATCCTGAGACACTTCCGATAGCAGAGATGTGATATCTCAATGCTTCTAATACCAAACCTGAGACCAGTCCTATAACATGAGATGGGATATCCAACTCCTTCCCGTTCCAAACCTGAGACCCTTCCTATAGCATGAGATGTGATATCCAACTCCTTCCCATCCCAATCCTGAGACACTTCCGATTGCAGAGATTTGATATCTCAATGCTTATACCAAACCTGAGACTCTTCCTATAACATGAGATGTGATATCCAACTCCTTCCCATTCCAAACCTGAGACCCTTCCTATAGCATGAGATGTGATATCCAACTCCTTCCCATTCCAATCCTGAGACCCTTATGATAGCATGAGATGTGATATCTCAATGCCTCTAATACCAAATCTGAGATTCTTCCGATAGCATGAGATGTGATATCCAAATCCTTCCCCTTCCAAACCTGAGACCCTCCCTTTAGCATGAGATGTGATATCCAACTCCTTCCCATTCCAACCTGAGACCCTTCCTATAGCATGAGATGGGATATCCAACTCATTGGAATTCCAATCCTGATACCCTTCCGATAGCATGAGATTTGATATCCCAATGCTTATACCAAACCTGAGACCCATACTATGGCATGAGATGTGATATCAAACTCCTTCCCATTCTAATCCTGAAATCCTGAGACCCTTCCTATAGCTTGAGATGTGATATCCAACTCCTTCCCATTCCAATTCTGAGACCCTTCCTATACCATGAGACTTGATATCTCAATGCTTCTAATACCAAACCTGAGTCCTGTCCTATAACATGAGATGTGATAGCCAAATCCTTCCCCTTCCAAACCTTAGACCCTTCCTTTATCATGAGATGTGATATCCAACTCCTTCCCATTCCAATCCTGAGACCCTTCCGATATCATGAGATGTGATATCTCAATGCTTCTAATATCAAACTCGAGACCCTCCCTATAGCATGAGATGTGGTATCCAAGTCCTTCCCATTCCAATCCTGAGACCCTTCCTATAGCATGAGATGTGATGTCTCAATGCTTCTAATACCAAACCTGAGACCCTTCCTATAACATGAGATGGGAATATCCAACTCCTTCCCATTATAATCCTGAGACCCTTCTGATAGCAAACATGTGATATCTCAATGCTTATACCAAACCTGAGATCCTTCCTATAACATGAGATGTGATATCCAACTCCTTCCCATTCCAATCCTGAGACACTTCCTATAGCATGAGATGTGATATCTCACTGCTTATACCAAACCTGAGACCCTTCCTATAGCATGAGATGTGATATCCAAGTCCTTCCCATTCCAATCCTGAGACACTTCCTATAGCATGAGATGTGATATCTCAATGCTTCTAATACCAAATCTGAGACTCTTCCTATAACATGAGATGGGATATCCAACTCCTTCCCATTACAATCCTGAGACCCTTCCGAAAGCAGAGATGTGATATCTCAATGCTTATACCAAACCTGAGACCCTTCCTATGGCATGAGATGTGATATCTCAATGCTTATACCAAACCTAAAACCCTTCCTATAGCATGAGATGTGATATCCAACTCCTTCCCATTCCAATCCTGAGACCCTTCCTATAGCATGAGATGTGATATCCAATGGCTCTAATATCAAACCTGAGATCCTTCCTCTAACATTAAATGTGATATCCAACTCCTTCCCTTTCCAAACCTGAGAGCCTACCTATAGCATGAGATGTGATATCCAAGTCCTTCCATTCCAATCCTTAGACCCTTCCTACAGCATGCAATATGATATCTCAATGATTCTAATAACAAACCTGAGACCCGTCCTATAACATGAGATGTGATATCCAACTCAATCCCATTCCAATCCTGAGACACTTCCGATAGCAGAGATGTGATATCTCAATGCTTCTAATACCAAACCTGAGACCAGTCCTATAACATGAGATGGGATATCCAACTCCTTCCCGTTCCAAACCTGAGACCCTTCCTATAGCATGAGATGTGATATCCAACTCCTTCCCATCCCAATCCTTAGACACTTCCGATTGCAGAGATTTGATATCTCAATGCTTATACCAAACCTGAGACTCTTCCTATAACATGAGATGTGATATCCAACTCCTTCCCGTTCCAAACCTGAGACCCTTCCTATAGCATGAGATGTGATATCCAACTCCTTCCCATTCCAATCCTGAGACCCTTATGATAGCATGAGATGTGATATCTCAATGCCTCTAATACCAAATCTGAGATTCTTCCGATAGCATGAGATGTGATATCTCAATGCTTCTTATACCAAACCTGAGATCCTTCCTATAACATGAGATGTGATATCCAAATCCTTCCCCTTCCAAACCTGAGACCCTCCCTTTAGCATGAGATGTGATATCCAACTCCTTCCCATTCCAACCTGAGACCCTTCCTATAGCATGAGATGGGATATCCAACTCCTTGGAATTCCAATCCTGATACCCTTCCGATAGCATGAGATTTGATATCCCAATGCTTATACCAAACCTGAGACCCATACTATGGCATGAGATGTGATATCAAACTCCTTCCCATTCCAATGCTGAGACCCTTCCTATAGCTTGAGATGTGATATCCAACTCCTTCCCATTCCAATTCTGAGACCCTTCCTATACCATGAGACTTGATATCTCAATGCTTCTAATACCAAACCTGAGACCCGTCCTATAACATGAGATGTGATATCCAAATCCTTCCCCTTCCAAACCTTAGACCCTTCCTTTATCATGAGATGTGATATCCAACTCCTTCCCATTCCAATCCTGAGACCCTTCCGATATCATGAGATGTGATATCTCAATGCTTCTAATATCAAACTCGAGACCCTCCCTATAGCATGAGATGTGATATCCAAGTCCTTCCCATTCCAATCCTGAGACCCTTCCTATAGCATGAGATGTGATGTCTCAATGCTTCTAATACCAAACCTGAGACCCTTCCTATAACATGAGATGGAAATATCCAACTCCTTCCCATTCCAATCCTGAGACCCTTCCGATAGCAAACATGTGATATCTCAATGCTTATACCAAACCTGAGATCCTTCCTATAACATGAGATGTGATATCCAACTCCTTCCCATTCCAATCCTGAGACACTTCCTATAGCATGAGATGTGATATCTCACTGCTTATACCAAACCTGAGACCCTTCCTATAACATGAGATGTGATATCCAACTCCTTCCCATTCCAATCCTGAGACCCTTCCTATAGCATGAGATGTGATATCTCAATGCTTCTAATATCAAACTTGAGACCCTCCCTATAGCATGAGATGTGATATCCAAGTCCTTCCCATTCCAATCTTGAGACACTTCCTATAGCATGAGATGTGATATCTCAATGCTTCTAATACCAAACCTGAGACTCTTCCTATAACATGAGATGGGATATCCAACTCCTTCCCATTGCAATCCTGAGACCCTTCCGATAGCAGAGATGTGATATCTCAATGCTTATACCAAACCTGGGACCCTTCCTACGGCATGAGATGTCATATACAACTCCTTCCCATTCCAATCCTGAGACCCTTCCTATAGCATGAGATGTGATATCTCAATGCTTATACCAAACCTGAGACCCTTCCTATAGCATGAGATGTGATATCCAACTCCTTCCCATTCCAATCCTGAGACCCTTCCTATAGCATGAGATGTGATGTCTCAATGCTTCTAATACCAAACCTGAGATCCTTCCTATAACATGAGATGTGAAATCCAACTCCTTCCATTCCAATCCTGAGACCCTTCCTATAGCATGAGATGTGATATCTCAATGCTTATACTAAACCTGAGACCCTTCCTTTAGCATGAGATGTGATATCCAACTCCTTCCGATTCCAATCCTGAGACCCTTCCTATAGCATGAGATGTGATATCTCAATGCCTCTAATACCAAACCTGAGATCCTTCCTCTAACATGAAATGTGATATCCAACTCCTTCCCTTTCCAAACCTGAGAGCCTATCCATAGCATGAGATGTGATATCCAAGTCCTTCCCATTCCAATCCTTAGACCCTTCCTACAGCATGCAATAACACTACTCACTTCAGACCTGGGAACGCCAAGTGTACGAATCATGTGAGAGTGACAAGGACTTGATATACTACACAACCTGGCGGCGGTTACAGAGCAAGACTCCTGTGTAGGCTGGTCAGTCTGCTGGATGGCCCAGAGAAGCTTCCGAAGGCTTACTAGCAGGAGATGGTGAAAATGCCGAGAATAGCTGTCCCCGCTATTCCAAGGGTCGAAGTACCAGTACAGGCCTTCTGGTTCGATCAAAGGTGAAAAGGGTTTCACAAGGCGACAGCAGTGCAGAGGAGCAGTCCTTCAGCTGGTCACCAGCGATTCCTCGGTTCAGCCTCTTGGTTGCAGGATACTTGGCTCCTGTATTCCTTCGTTCGTGAGAACTCAGGAGATTGACATGGTAGTGGTGTTTCCAGCCCCCTCTTATCCACGGTTCCCTTCGCGCCAAAACGGAGGGGACCCAATGGGAGATCCGCTCATCAACACTCACACCATTCGTGGACCTATCACGGACCACGGTGGTCCCAGGCATTCACACCACCCTAGACTCTCTGGCACCCAGGATGTGTATTGGGACCAGACATCCCAGCCCACATCCTGGAGGCACACACAAGACATGTAGAAGCCTGCGAAAGCATCTGTGTTTCGCGGGAAAGCACATGCCCAAATAAGGAAGGCCCCACGTCGGCTCGACCTGGGGAAGGTGAAGGGAGCAAGACGGTCAGCGGACAGGACAAAGGAGCCTCGTGGTCTGGCCATTTTGGGATCTAGGCCACCATTTTGGGTTAAGCGCGAGAAACGCGCTTAGCACGCCAAAAGGATCTCAAAACACAAGAAACGATCGCTGCCACCATTCCCATCCGTGAATCACTTGCACCGATCAGTTACAATCCTGAAAGAGTATCTAGGGCCTGTAGAAGGCTAGAGACCCAAGAGAGCAGTAACTTAGCTTACAGTGCCCTCTTGTGTCATGTTGCACGAAAGCTGCAACATGATACAAGAAACTACGGAAACCAGCGTTTCCTGGTACTGACTGTCTTAAGGGCATGACAGTTTCCCCGTAAGAAATGAGCGAAAGCCCAGAGGAGTGCGGCAGAAGGCTGCACTTCTCGGGCAAAGTCGAGAACAAGGTGAAAAACAACAGCAAAAAGTTTAGGGGTTGCCACATGGAAGGAAAATTACCTACAATTATGAAATCTTTCCTAACACTCGCCCCTCCCAGACTATGGACAGGGGGAACTAATCCACCCCTGGATGAGTCTCTTGTTCAGGTCGGTTAAACATTCTCCACAACCCATCAGCATTGCTATGTTGGACACCTGGCCTATGCTCAATAGTGAAGTCGAAGCCTTGTAGACTTATGGACCACCTAAGCAACTTTGGATTCTCCCCCTTCATGTTTATTAGCCACTTTAAGGGCTTATGGTCAGTTTGCACAGTGAAGTGGGTCCCATAGAGGTAGGGCCTCAGCTTCCTTAGGGCCCACACAACAGAGAAACATTCTTTCTCTACCGTGGACCATCTGAGCTCTCTGTCCTTAAACTGGCGACTAATAAAACCAATAGGGTGTTCCTTACCCTTCTCATCTACTTGCGATAGTACAGCTCCTATCCCAGTGTCAGAGGCGTCCGTCTGCACGATAAAAGGTCTTTGATAATCAGGGGCCCTGAGGACAGGGGCCTGGCACAAGGAGTCTTTTAAGCCATTGAAGGCCTTCTCACACTCGTCGGTCCAAGTTACCTTCTTGGGTTTCTTCAGAGTTGTGAGGGCAGTCAGAGGGGCAGCTATTGTGCCATAGGTGCCACAAAATTGCGGTAATACCCCGTGAGTCCTAAGAAGGCTCTCACTTGGGTTTGTGTAGTGGGGGTAGGCCAGTCTTGTACTGCTTGTACTTTACTGGGTAGAGGCTGTATCCTCCCTCCACCTACTTCATGTCCAAGGTAAAACACTGAGCCTTGTCCAATCTGGCGTTTACTAGCCTTTATGGTCAAGTGTGCTTTCTGAAGAGCCTGGAGCACAATCCCGAGGTGTTTCACATGGTCAGGTGGCACTGAAAACTGCTATATCGTCCAGATATGCAAGACAGAATTCGTCCAACCCATTCAAAACATGATGCACAAGCCTCTGGAAAGTGGCAGGTGCATTTTTCAACCCGAACGGCATTACCCGGAATTGGTAAAGGCCGTCTGGAGTAGAAACTGTCTTCTCCTTGGCATGTTCTGCTAAAGCTATTTGCCAATAGCCAGCAGTGAGGTCAAACGTGCTGAGGTACTTGGAGGCACCCAAAGTATCCACCAGCTCATCTGTTCGAGGCAAGGGGTGTGCATCTGTCTTGGTGACAGCATTCAGAGCCCTGTAATCCACACAGAACCTCAATTCAGAAGTGCCTGCCTTTGGAACGAAAACCACAGGGCTGGACCAAGGACTACTAGAGGGTTCAATCACCCCAAGGTCTAACATCTTGTTGACCTCGGTCTTAATATAAGACCGTACTTTGTCTGACATCCTGTATCCCCTACTTTTGGTAGGTACACTGTCTCCTGTGTCTATGTTATGTTTGCACCAAGGTGTCAAACCAGGCGACTGTGAAAACAGGGGGGAAAACTGCCTAAGCAAACTTTTCACCTCAGCCTGCTGATCAGAAGTCAGGTGAGGGGCCACTCGGACACCCTCAAAGGAGCTATCTGAAGGACCGCTTTGGAACAGGTCGGGGAGAGGTTCAGACTCCTCTTCCTCAACATCTGAAGCCAGTAACAGTGCTGCGATTTCGACTCTTGGGACGAAAGCCTTCAGCCTATTCACGTGAAACACTTTTGGAGCCTGTCCAGGCCTTCCAAGGTCCACTAAATAGTTAACCTCACCCAGGGGCTCCACCACTGTGTAAGGGCCTGACCATTTGTCCTGTAAAGCTCAAGGCCTTATGGGATTCATGATCAGGACTTGCTGACCAGGTGTAAAGTTGATGAGGGAAGCTTTCTGGTCGTACCAATGTTTCACCAGCGCTTGTACTGCCTTCAATTTATCACTAGCCAAGCCCATCAGAAGTACCATCCGTTTTCTGAGCCCTAGCACATAATCAACTACGTTGGTAGTAACAGGGGGAGTGGGCATCTCCCATCCCTCTTTGACTATGGCTAAGGGTCCCCGTACAGGATGACCAAACAGAAGTTTGAAGGGGCTGAAGCCAACACCCTCCTGTGGTACCTCTCAGTAGGCAAACAGTAAGCATGGTAAAAGAAGATCCCATTGTCTTCTCTGAAGCTTCTCCAGAGCCCCAATCATGCTTTTTAACGTTCTGTTGAAACGTTCCACCAGACCATTGGTCTGGGGGTGGTATGCAGAAGAGAACTTGTAGGTGACCCCACATTCTTTCCACATAGCCTGCATATACTTCGACATAAAGTTGCTGCCACGATCTGACACAACTTCTTTAGGGAAGCCAACCCTAGTAAATATGCCAAGTAAAGCTTTTGCAACTGACTTGGCAGTTACAGTTTTCAATGGGATGGCCTCAGTATATCTGGTTGCATGGTCGACCAGCACCAGGATAAACCTATTGCCCGAGGATGTTTGCGGGTCAAGGGGACCAACGATGTCGATCCCTACCCTTTCAAATGGTACCCCCACAACTGGGAGCGGTACCAACGGAGCTTGGATTGTCGAGCCAACCTTACCAGATAACTGGCAGGAGGCACAACTCCTGCAGTGACTTTCTACTTGCACCCCCATCTTGGGCCAGTAGAAGTGCATGGATAACCTTTGCTTGGTCCTCTTAATACCAAGGTGACCAGCAAGGAGCACTTCATGCGCCAACTGCAGGAGGAAGGGCCTAACAGCAAGGGGAACCACCAACCTCTTATGGTCTCCTTCTGTAGACTCTGTGGGCTCACTATACAGGAGTCCACCTTCCCAATAAATCCTATGCGTCCCAGGAGGTTCACCCTCAAGCTGGGAGCAGGCCTGTCTCCTTAGGCCTTCCAGAGATGGGCACTCACGTTGGCCTTTACTGAATTCGTCCCTATCAGTACCTCCTTCAACTAACAAGTCTTTTAGTTCAGGATGGTCGTTGGGGTCAAATACTTCAGGCATCGCCACCTCCTCGTCAGGCCCGGGCGATTGACCAACTTCCTCCACCGCAGTGGTAGGCGAGCTTGGGGGAATATTCTCTTTCCCTCGTCTTGACTTGTTGACTCCTTTCGCCTTGGGTTTCCCCTTCGGCTGGGGCGGCGTATTGGTCTTGGCCAATGCTGCCCGTGCTTGAGACCGTGTGTAGGGTCTTTCGGCAGTGTCTCCTACGAGCCCTAAAGCTCTGAGATCATTACCTAACAAGACCTTTCCCGGGACGTTTCTCTGAATGCTCACTGGAATCCTGACTGCTGTACCATTTAAAGTAAGATTTACAGGTATTACTGGGAACATACGGAGTGGGCCGTCAGCCAACTTAGTGGGCATCAGAGTAGCTCTGGCAACTTCCTCTGAGTCTACCAAGGTAGAATCCACTACAGTTCGACTGCACCCACTATCCCTAAGAGCTGGAGTATCTACTCCATTGATCAGCACACTGTCTTTAAAGTAGTGCTTGGTATTATCTGGAATCCTAGCATAAGCCTCTGCGACTTTAGGCTCCCAGGAACCCAGGGAAACTAAAACTACCTCAGCCTCTATCCCGCTGGGAAATGAGTCTGAGGAGAAGGATGCTCCTGTAATCTCTTCTTCCTCGTAGGAGGAGAAGGCCAGATTAGCAGAGTGGACCCCCAAAGGTCTAACCTTACACCGGGGATCCCCCTTCACGTGGTCAGTTGCTCCACAAGCAAAACAAGATCCATTGGGTCTGTTTACATAGGGAGGCTTATTGTAACCAGAGTTCTGTTTCGGAGGCTGACCTCCACTACCCTGTGAGTTCTCTTGTGTCTTACCCTTATTTTTCTTTTTGTGGCCCTTTTGAGAAGAAGATTTATCAGATTCTCCACCCTCCTTATCTTTGGACTTTTTCCCTTCCTCCTGCTTACCAGGATGAGTTTTGTCCTTATGGGACACTCGATGTGACACCCATAAGTCTGCTGCAATGGCCAGCTTCTTAGGATCTATCTCCTTCGAATCGGCCAAATGCTGCTTAAGCTCCGGGGAAGAAGATGCAAAAATGTGTTCCAGCATGACAAGATTTATCATGCCTTCGAAGGTAGAAACCTTATAACCTTCGACCCAGCCAGTTAAGTTTTTCAAGGATTCAGTGACATAAGATACCCAAGTACCACCTTCCTTTTTCTTATACTCTATGAATCGTTTCAAATATTGGGCCGGAGTCTTCCCAAACTTTAAAATGAGAGTTTGCTTTAACATTGCGAAATCAGCTCGCTCAGCCTTCGACATTTCCATAATGGCACTACAGCCAGAATGGGGCAGTCTGCTGAGTAACCAGGCAATCTTATCAGCATTGTCAACTTGTTGAACTTCGCATGCATATTCAAACGCATTCAGCCAGTCCATAATGTCATTCCTTTCCTCATACACACTGACCAGATCTTTCGGAAACCGTGGATGAGAGGAGGCCCCAGACCCATGTCCAGGACCCTTGGACCCATTTGCAACCTGAAGCTTGGCCAGTTCCAACTGGTGATCCCTGTCTTTCTGTTTTTCTGACTGTTCGATTTTTAGTTTGGCTATGCTGAATTCAAGCTCCTTCTGCCTAAACCGCAGCTCTTGCTTCTTGAATTCAAGCATAGCCTCCCCATCAACACTGGCAGAGGAAACATTAGACATCTCATCCTCCCTGTCCTCGTGGTCGCGGGGATCAGTGCAGCGGCAGAACCCTCGGTTCTACCAGTGAGAGCAGCCCCACCTCCTTCCGCACTGTCCTCAGAAGTTATAGCGTCAAGCTGCGCTTCTTGCCACGCCATGATTCTTTGGATCATATCCAATTTCGTGCCTTGAGAGGAAACACCTCTCTCCGCACACATCTTTTTCAATGTTTCTGATTTGGAAGCATTTAAAGTTAACAAGGTATTTGTTTCCATACTGTTAGATAGGACTATGGCCTTTTTAAAGTTATACTACAACAATTCACTACGTGTCCTGGTAGGAATAACTTGAAATGCCTTAGTTCGTGCGCAACACTGGATACCTTCAGTGGTATCCCACCGCTGTATACCAATTTCTTAAGACGGATTTCTGAACTCTGTCCTGGTGGCGCAGAAGTTCAGGAGGCCAACCTAATTACTTGGAACAGGGTAACCTCTGGACAAGCCAGACCAATCAAGGTAGCGATCGCGGCGGTCAAGACTAGGTCTCAAGAGGGGTGAGGGTGACTGAAAGCCTGCAATGAGCACACAAAGCAAGGACACTTACAAACTACTCCAAACAGGTGCTATATTAAAAATATATATACATTTATTCCAAGGCCTTTAAAACAATGACCGTAGCGAGAAATCACAATACAACTCTAGTAAACCAACACATACCATACCAATACAATATATACATAAATACAAACAAGTCTCAAGCGTTAGATGCACGAAATGTGTAGTCCACCTAAAAGGGAAGGAAAACAGGCAGTGCGAAATAATGCTTAGACCCAGTCCGCCTTCAGAGGCACCTAACTAAAAGGAAGTCCGAGCCCTACGAAGAGTGGAGCCTTGTGCTCAAAAGTACCTGCACACGCTGGTGCCAACGGGCAAAAAGGGGAGTCTCTTCGAGGGAGATCAGGCAGTTCAGTTTAGTGCACAAACGAAGAAGAACAGTGTTCCGCGACTCAAGCGCAGCCTCCACTGTGGGCAGAAGCAGAGCGCGAGTACGGAAAGGCGTGCTGTTTTGACACAGCGGGGAAAAGCTATGGGCTCCTGCAGGAGGGCGACCAGTTCCTAGCTATGCTACTCACCGGTCCCCGATGCAAGCAGACCCAGGCTTCTCCGCGTCAGTTTCAGTCGCTGGCAGGTTCAGAAGAGCAGGGGACGTCTCGTCGTCGTGTTGAGTCTGCAGCAGCAGAGTTGAGTAAAAGACGTCCCAAACGAAGGAACCCGCACAGTTTGTTACCACAGCAGGGCAACGGAGCGGCCGTGTGTATCTGAGCCAAATGTACACTACTCACTTCAGACCTGGGAACGCCAAGTGTACGAATCGTGTGAGAGTGACAAGGACTCGATATACTACACAACCTGGTGGCAGTTACAGAGCAAGACTCCTGTGTAGGCTGGTCAGTCTGCTGGATGGCCCAGAGACGCTTCCGAAGGCTTACTAGCAGGAGCTGGTGAAGATGCCGAGAATAGCTGTCCCCGCTATTCCAAGGGTCGAAGTACTAGTACAGGCCTTCTGGTTCGATCAAAGGTGAAAAGGGTTTCACAAGGCGACAGCAGTGCAGAGGAGCAGTCCTTCAGCTGGTCACCAGCGATTCCTCGGTTCAGCCTCTTGGTTGCAGGATACTTGGCTCCTGTATTCCTTCGTTCGTGAGAACTCAGGAGATCGACATGGTAGTGGTGTTTCCAGCCCCCTCTTATCCACGGTTCCCTTCGCGCCAAAACGGTGGGGACCCAATGGGAGATCCGCTCATCAACACTCACACCATTCGTGGACCTATCATGGACCACGGTGGTCCCAGGCATTCACACAGGACCAGACATCCCAGCCCACATCCTGGAGGCACACACAAGACATGTAGAAGCCCGCGAAAGCATCCGTGTTTCGCGGGAAAGTACATGCCCAAATAAGGAAGGCCCCGGGTCGGCTCGACCTGGGGAAGGTGAAGGGAGCAAGACGGTCAGCGGACAGGACAAAGGAGCCTCGTGGTCTGGCCATTTTGGGAGCCAGGCCACCATTTTGGGTTAAGTGCGAGAAACGCGCTTAGAACGCCAAAAGGAGCTCAAAACACAAGAAACGATCGCTGCCACCATTCCCGTCCGTGAATCACTTGCACCGATCAGTTACAATCCTGAAAGAGTATCTAGGGCCTGTAGAAGGCTAGAATCCCAAGAGAGCAGTAACTTAGCTTACAGTGCCCTCTTGTGTCATGTTGCACGAAAGCCGCAACATGATAAAAGAAACTACGGAAAACAGCGTTTCCCGGTACTGACTGTCTTAAGGCCATGTCAGTTTCCCCGTAGGAAAGGAGCGAAAGCCCAGAGGAGTGCGGCAGAAGGCTGCACTTCTCTGGCAAAGTCGAGAACAAGGTGAAAAACAACAGCAAAAAGTTTAGGGGTTGCCACATGGAAGGAAAATTACCTACAATTAGAAAATCTTTCCTAACAGATATCACATCTCATGTTATAGGAAGAGTCTCAGGTTTGGTATAAGCATTGAGATATCACATCTCTGCAATCGGAAGTGTCTCAGGATTGGGATGGGAAGGAATTGGATATCCCATCTCATGTTATAGGACGGGTCTCAGGATTGTTATTAGAATCATTGAGATATCATATATATTGCATGCTGTAGGAAGGGTCTAAGGATTGGAATGGGAAGGACTTGGATATTACATCTCATGCTATGGATAGGCTCTCAGGTTTGGAAAGGGAAGGAGTTGGATATCACATTTCATGTTAGAGGAAGGATCTCAGGTTTGGTATTAGAGGCATTGAGATATCACATCTCATGCTATAGGAAGGGTCTCAGGATTGGAATGGGAAGGAGTTGGATATCACATCTCATGCTATAGGAAGGGTCTCAGGTTTGGTATAAGCATTGAGATATCACATCTCATGCTATAGGAAGGGTCCCAGGATTGGAATGGAAGGAGTTGGATATCACATCTCATGTTAAACGAAGGATCTCAGGTTTGGTATTAGAAGCATTGGGACATCACATCTCATGTTATAGGAAGGGTCTCAGGATTGGAATGGGAAGGAGTTGGATATCACATCTCATGATATAGGAAGGGTCTCAGGTTTGGTATAAGCATTGAGATATCACATCTCATCCTATCGGAAGGGTCTCAGGATTGGAATGGGAAGGAGTTGTATATGACATCTCAAGCCATAGGAAGGGTCTCAGGTTTGGTATAAGCTTTGAGATATCACATCTCTGCTATCGGAAGGGTCTCAGGATTGGAATGGGAAGGAGTTGGATATCCCATCTCATGTTATAGGAAGAGTCTCAGGTTTGGTATTAGAAGCATTGAGATATCACATCTCATGCTATAGGAAGTGTCTCAGGATTGGAATGGGAATGACTTGGATATCACATCTCATGCTATAGGGAGGGTCTCAAGTTTGATATTAGAATCATTGAGATATCACATCTTATGCTATAGGAAGGGTCTCAAGATTGGAATGGGAAGGAGTAGGATATCACATCTCATGCTATAGGAAGGATCTCAGGTTTGGTATAAGCACTGAGATATCACATCTCTTCTATCGGAAGGGTCTCAGGATTGGAATGGGAAGGAGTTGGATATTCCCATCTCATGTTATAGGAAGGGTCTCAGGTTTGGTATTAGAAGCATTGAGATATCACATCTCATGCTATAGGAAGGGTCTCAGGATTGGAATGGGAAGGACTTGGATAATCCATCTCATGCTATAGGGAGAGTCTCAAGTTTGATATTAGAAGCATTGAGATATCACATCTCACAATATCAGAAGGGTCTCAGGATTGGAATGGGAAGGAGTTGGATATCACATCTCTTGATAAAGGAAGGGTCTAAGGTTTGGAAGGGGAAGGATTTGGATATCACATCTCATGTTATAGGACGGATCTCAGGTTTGGTATTAGAAGCACTGAGATATCAAGTCTTATGGTATAGGAAGGGTCTCAGAATTGGAATGAGAAGGAGTTGGATATCACATCTCAAGCTATAGGAAGGGTCTCAGGATTGGAATGGGAAGGAGTTTGATATCACATCTCATGCAATAGTATGGGTCTCAGGTTTGGTATAAGCATTGGGATATCACATCTCATGCTATCGGAAGGGTATCAGGATTGGATTTGGAAGGAGCTGGATATCCCATCTCATGCTATAGGAAGGGTCTCAGGTTGGAATGGGAAGGAGTTGGATATCACATCTCATGTTATAGGAAGGGTCTCAGGATTGGAATGGGAAGGACTTGGATATCACATCTCATGCTATAGGAAGGCTCTCAGGTTTGGAAGGGGAAAGAGTTGGATATCACATTTCATGTTAGAGGTAGGATCTCAGGTTTGGTATTAGAGGCATTGAGATATCACATTTCATGCTATCAGAAGGGTCTCAGGATTGGAATGGGAAGGAGTTGGATATCACATCTCATGCTAAAGGGAGGGTCTCAGGTTTGGAAGGGGAAGGATTTGGATATCACATCTCATGTTATAGGAAGGATCTCAGGTTTGGTATTAGAAGCATTGAGATATCACATCTCATGCTATCGGAAGGATCTCAGGTTTGGTATTAGAAGCATTGAGATATCACATCTCATGCTATCAGAATGGTCTCAGGATTGGAATCGGAAGGAGTTGGATATCACATCTCATGCTAAAGGGAGGGTCTCAGGTTTGGAAGGGGAAGGATTTGGATATCACATCTCATGTTATCAGAAGGATCTCAGGTTTGGTATTAGAAGTATTGAGATATCACATCTCATGCTATAGGAAGGGTCTCAGGATTGGAATGGGAAGGAGTTGGATATCACATCTCAAGCTATAGGAAGGGTCTCAGGTTTGGTATAAGCATTGAGATATCACATCACATGCTATAGGAAGGGCCTCAGGATTGGAATGGGAAGGAGTTGGATATCACATCTCATGTTATAGGAAAGATCTCAGGTTTGGTATTAGAAGCATTGAGACATCACATCTCATGTTATTGGAAGGGTCTCAGGATTGGAATGGGAAGGACTTGGATATCACATCTCATGCTATGGATAGGCTCTCAGGTTTGGAAAGGGAAGGAGTTGGAGTCACATTTCATGTTAGAGGAAGGATCTCAGGTTTGGTATTAGAGGCATTGAGATATCACATCTCATGCTATAGGAAGGGTCTCAGGATTGGAATGGGAAGGAGTTGGATATCACATCTCATGCTATAGGAAGGGTCTCAGGTTTGGTATAAGCATTGAGATATCACATTTCATGCTATAGGAAGGGTCTCAGGATTGGAATGGAAGGAGTTGGATATCACATCTCATGTTAAACGAAGGATCTCAGGTTTGGTATTAGAAGCATTGAGACATCACATCTCATGCTATAGGAAGGGTCTCAGGATTGGAATGGGAAGGAGTTGGATATCACATCTCATGCTATACGAAGGGTCTCAGGTTTGGTATAAGCATTGAGATATCACATCTCATGCTATCGGAAGGGTCTCAGGATTGGAATGGGAAGGAGTTGTATATGACATCTCAAGCCATAGGAAGGGTCTCAGGTTTGGTATAAGCTTTGAGATATCACATCTCTGCTATCGGAAGGGTCTCAGGATTGGAATGGGAAGGAGTTGGATATCCCATCTCATGTTATAGGAAGAGTCTCAGGTTTGGTATTAGAAGCATTGAGATATCACATCTCATGCTATAGGAAGTGTCTCAGGATTGGAATGGGAATGACTTGGATATCACATCTCATGCTATAGGGAGGGTCTCAAGTTTGATATTAGAATCATTGAGATATCACATCTTATGCTATAGGAAGGGTCTCAGGATTGGAATGGGAAGGAGTAGGATATCACATCTCATGCTATAGGAAGGATCTCAGGTTTGGTATAAGCATTGAGATATCACATCTCTTCTATCGGAAGGGTCTCAGGATTGGAATGGGAAGGAGTTGGATATTCCCATCTCATGTTATAGGAAGGGTCTCAGGTTTGGTATTAGAAGCATCGAGATATCACATCTCATGCTATAGGAAGGGTCTCAGGATTGGAATGGGAAGGACTTGGATAATCCATCTCATGCTATAGGGAGGGTCTCAAGTTTGATATTAGAAGCATTGAGATATCACATCTCACGATATTGGAAGGGTCTCAGGATTGGAATGGGAAGGAGTTGGATATCACATCTCATGATAAAGGAAGGGTCTAAGGTTTGGAAGGGGAAGGATTTGGATATCACATCTCATGTTATAGGACGGGTCTCAGGTTTGGTATTAGAAGCACTGAGATATCAAGTCTTATGGTATAGGAAGGGTCTCAGAATTGGAATGAGAAGGTGTTGGATATCACATCTCAAGCTATAGGAAGGGTCTCAGGATTGGAATGGGAAGGAGTTTGATATCACATCTCATGCAATAGTATGGGTCTCAGGTTTGGTATAAGCATTGGGATATCACATCTCATGCTATCGGAAGGGTATCAGGATTGGATTTGGAAGGAGCTGGATATCCCATCTCATGCTATAGGAAGGGTCTCAGGTTGGAATGGGAAGGAGTTGGATATCACATCTCATGTTATAGGAAGGGTCTCAGGATTGGAATGGGAAGGACTTGGATATCACATCTCATGCTATAGGAAGGCTCTCAGGTTTGGAAGGGGAAAGAGTTGGATATCACATTTCATGTTAGAGGTAGGATCTCAGGTTTGGTATTAGAGGCATTGAGATATCACATCTCATGCTATCAGAAGGGTCTCAGGATTGGAATGGGAAGGAGTTGGATATCACATCTCATGCTAAAGGGAGGGTCTCAGGTTTGGAAGGGGAAGGATTTGGATATCACATCTCATGTTATAGGAAGGATCTTAGGTTTGGTATTAGAAGCATTGAGATATCACATCTCATGCTATCGGAAGGATCTCAGGTTTGGTATTAGAAGCATTGAGATATCACATCTCATGCTATCAGAATGGTCCAGGATTGGAATCGGAAGGAGTTGGATATCACATCTCATGCTAAAGGGAGGGTCTCAGGTTTGGAAGGGGAAGGATTTGGATATCACATCTCATGTTATCAGAAGGATCTCAGGTTTGGTATTAGAAGTATTGAGATATCACATCTCATGCTATAGGAAGGGTCTCAGGATTGGAATGGGAAGGAGTTGGATATCACATCTCAAGCTATAGGAAGGGTCTCAGGTTTGGTATAAGCATTGGGATATCACATCACATGCTATAGGAAGGGCCTCAGGATTGGAATGGGAAGGAGTTGGATATCACACCTCATGTTATAGGAAAGATCTCAGGTTTGGTATTAGAAGCATTGAGACAACACATCTCATGTTATTGGAAGGGTCTCAGGATTGGAATGGGAAGAAGTTGGATATCACATCTCATGCTATAGGAAGAGTCTCAGGTTTGGTATAAGCATTGAGATATCACATCTCATGATATAGGAAGGGCTCAGGATTGGAATGGGAAGGAGTTGTATATGACATCTCATGCCATAGGAAGGGTCTCAGGTTTGGTATAAGCATTGAGATATCACATCACATGCTATAGGAAGGGTTTCAGGATTGGAATGGGAAGGACTTGGATATCACATCTCATGCTAAAGGGAGGGTCTCAGGTTTGGAAGGGGAAGGATTTGGAAATCACATCTCATGTTATAGGAAGGATCTCAGGTTTGGTATAAGAAGCATTGAGATATCACATCTCATGCTTTCGGAAGAATCTCAGATTTGGTATTAGAGGCATTGAGATATCACATCTCATGCTATCATAAGGGTCTCAGGATTGGAATGGGAAGGAGTTGGATATCACATCTCATGCTATAGGAAGGATCTCAGGTTTGGAACGGGAAGGAGTTGGATATCACATCTCATGTTATAGGAAGAGTCTCACATTTGGTATAAGCATTGAGATATCACATCTCTGCAATCGGAAGTGTCTCAGGATTGGGATGGGAAGGAGTTGGATATCACATCTCATGCTATAGGAAGGGTCTCAGGTTTGGAACGGGAAGGAGTTGGATATCCCATCTCATGTTATAGGACTGGTCTCAGGTTTGGTATTAGAAGCATTGAGATATCACATCACATGCTGTAGGAAGGGTCTCAGGTTTGGAATGGGAAGGAATTGGATATCACATCTCATGTTATAGGAAGGGTCTCAGGTTTGGTATAAGCATTGAGATATCACATCTCTGCTATCGGAAGTGTCTCAGGATTGGAATGGGAAGGAGTTGGATATCACATCTCATGTTATAGGACGGGTCTCAGGTTTGTTATTAGAATCATTGAGATATCATATTGCATGCTGTAGGAAGGGTCTATGGATTGGAATGGGAAGGACTTGGATATCACATCTCATGCTATAGGTAGGCTCTCAGGTTTGGAAAGGGAAGGAGTTGGATATCACATTTCATGTTAGAGGAAGGATCTCAGGTTTGGTATTAGAGCCATTGGATATCACATCTCATGCTATAGGAAGGGTCTCAGAATTGGAATGAGAAGGAGTTGGATATCACATCTCAAGCTATAGGAAGGGTCTCAGGATTGGAATGGGAAGGAGTTTGATATCACATCTCATGCAATAGTATGGGTCTCAGGTTTGGTATAAGCATTGGGATATCACATCTCATGCTATCGGAAGGGTATCAGGATTGGATTTGGAAGGAGCTGGATATCCCATCTCATGCTATAGGAAGGGTCTCAGGTTGGAATGGGAAGGAGTTGGATATCACATCTCATGTTATAGGAAGGGTCTCAGGATTGGAATGGGAAGGACTTGGATATCACATCTCATGCTATAGGAAGGCTCTCAGGTTTGGAAGGGGAAAGAGTTGGATATCACATTTCATGTTAGAGGTAGGATCTCAGGTTTGGTATCAGAGGCATTGAGATATCACATCTCATGCTATCAGAAGGGTCTCAGGATTGGAATGGGAAGGAGTTGGATATCACATCTCATGCTAAAGGGAGGGTCTCAGGTTTGGAAGGGGAAGGATTTGGATATCACATCTCATGTTATAGGAAGGATCTTAGGTTTGGTATTAGAAGCATTGAGATATCACATCTCATGCTATCGGAAGGATCTCAGGTTTGGTATTAGAAGCATTGAGATATCACATCTCATGCTATCAGAATGGTCCAGGATTGGAATCGGAAGGAGTTGGATATCACATCTCATGCTAAAGGGAGGGTCTCAGGTTTGGAAGGGGAAGGATTTGGATATCACATCTCATGTTATCAGAAGGATCTCAGGTTTGGTATTAGAAGTATTGAGATATCACATCTCATGCTATAGGAAGGGTCTCAGGATTGGAATGGGAAGGAGTTGGATATCACATCTCAAGCTATAGGAAGGGTCTCATGTTTGGTATAAGCATTGGGATATCACATCACATGCTATAGGAAGGGCCTCAGGATTGGAATGGGAAGGAGTTGGATATCACACCTCATGTTATAGGAAAGATCTCAGGTTTGGTATTAGAAGCATTGAGACAACACATCTCATGTTATTGGAAGGGTCTCAGGATTGGAATGGGAAGAAGTTGGATATCACATCTCATGCTATAGGAAGAGTCTCAGGTTTGGTATAAGCATTGAGATATCACATCTCATGATATAGGAAGGGCTCAGGATTGGAATGGGAAGGAGTTGTATGTGACATCTCATGCCATAGGAAGGGTCTCAGGTTTGGTATAAGCATTGAGATATCACATCACATGCTATAGGAAGGGTCTCAGGATTGGAATGGGAAGGACTTGGATATCACATCTCATGCTAAAGGGGGGGTCTCAGGTTTGGAAGGGGAAGGATTTGGAAATCACATCTCATGTTATAGGAAGGATCTCAGGTTTGGTATAAGAAGCATTGAGATATCACATCTCATGCTATCGGAAGAATCTCAGATTTGGTATTAGAGGCATTGAGATATCACATCTCATGCTATCATAAGGGTCTCAGGATTGGAATGGGAAGGAGTTGGATATCACATCTCATGCTATAGGAAGGATCTCAGGTTTGGAACGGGAAGGAGTTGGATATCACATCTCATGTTATAGGAAGAGTCTCACATTTGGTATAAGCATTGAGATATCACATCTCTGCAATCGGAAGTGTCTCAGGATTGGGATGGGAAGGAGTTGGATATCAGATCTCATGCTATAGGAAGTGTCTCAGGTTTGGAACGGGAAGGAGTTGGATATCCCATCTCATGTTATAGGACTGGTCTCAGGTTTGGTATTAGAAGCATTGAGATATCACATCACATGCTGTAGGAAGGGTCTCAGGTTTGGAATGGGAAGGAATTGGATATCACATCTCATGTTATAGGAAGGGTCTCAGGTTTGGTATAAGCATTGAGATATCACATCTCTGCTATCGGAAGTGTCTCAGGATTGGAATGGGAAGGAGTTGGATATCACATCTCATGTTATAGGACGGGTCTCAGGTTTGTTATTAGAATCATTGAGATATCATATTGCATGCTGTAGGAAGGGTCTATGGATTGGAATGGGAAGGACTTGGATATCACATCTCATGCTATAGGTAGGCTCTCAGGTTTGGAAAGGGAAGGAGTTGGATATCACATTTCATGTTAGAGGAAGGATCTCAGGTTTGGTATAAGCATTGAGATATCACATCTCTGCTTTCGGAAGGGTCTCAGGATTGGAATGGGAAGGAGTTGGATATCCCATCTCATGTTATAGGAAGAATCTCAGGTTTGGTATTAGAAGCATTGAGATATCACATCTCATGCTATAGGAAGTGTCTCAGGATTGGAATGGGAAGGACTTGGATATCACATCTCATGCTATAGGGAGGGTCTCAAGTTTGATATTAGAAGCATTGAGATATCACATCTCATGCTATAGGAAGGGTCTCAGTATTGGAATGGGAAGGAGTTGGATATCACATCTCATGCTATAGGAAGGGTCTCAGGTTTGGTATAAGCATTGAGATATCACATCTCTGCTATCGGAAGGGTCTCAGGATTGGAATGGGAAGGAGTTGGATATTCCCATCTAATGTTATAGGAAGGGTCTATCAGGTCTTAGCATGAGACTCTTCCTATAACATGAGATGTCATATCCAACTCCTTCCCATTCCAACCTGAGACCCTTCCTATAGCATGAGATGGGATATCCAACTCCTTCCAAATCCAATCCTGATACCCTTCCGATAGCATGAGATGTGATATCCCAATGCTTCTACAAAACCTGAGACCCATACCATGGCATGAGATGTGATATCAAACTCCCGTCCTATACCATGAGACTTGATATCTCAATGCTTCTAATACCAAACCTGAGACCGGTCCAATAACATGAGATGTGATATCCAAATCCTTCCCCTTCCAAACCTTAGACCCTTCCTTTATCATGAGATGTGATATCCAAGTCCTTCCCATTCCATTCCTGAGACCCTTCCTATAGCATGAGATGTGATATCTCAATGCTTCTAATACCAAACCTGAGACCCTTCCTATAACATGAGATGTGATATCCAAGTCCTTCCCATTTCAATCCTGAGACCCTTCCTATAGCATGAGATGTGATATCTCAATGCTTCTAATACCAAACCTGAGACCCTTCCTATAACATGAATTCTGATATCCAAGTCCTTCCCATTCCAATCCTGAGACCCTTCCAATAGCAGAGATGTGATATCTCAATGCTTCTAATATCAAACCTGAGACCTGTCCTATAACATGAGATGGGATATCCAACTCCTTCCCGTTCCAAACCTGATACCCTTCCTATAGCATGAGATGTGATATCCAATTCCTTCCCATCCCAATCCTGAGACACCTCCGATAGCAGAGATGTGATATCTCAATGCTTATACCAAACCTGAGACTCTTCCTATAACATGAGATGTGATATCTAACTCCTTCCCGTTCCAAACCTGAGACCCTTCCTATAGCATGAGATGTGATATCCAACTCCTTCCCATTCCAATCCTGAGACCCTTCCTATAGCATGAGATGTGATATCTCAATTCTTATACCAAATCTGAGACCCTTCCTATAGCATAAGATGTGATATCCAACTCCTTCCCATTCCAATACTGAGACCCTTCCTATAGCATGAGATGTGATATCTCAATGCTTCTAATACCAAACCTGAGATCCTTCCTATAACATGAGATGTGATATCCAACTCCTTCCCATTCCAATCCTGAGACCCTTATGATAGCATGAGATGTGATATCTCAATGCCTCTAATACCAAACCTGAGATACTTCCGATAGCATGAGATGTGATATCTCAATGCTTTTAATACCAAACCTGAGATCCTTCCTATAACATGAGATGTGATTTCCAAATCCTTCCCCTTCCAAACCTGAGACCCTCCCTTTAGCATGAGATGTGATATACAACTCCATCCCATTCCAATCCTGAGACCCTTCTGATAGCATGAGATGTGATATCTCAATGCCTCTAATACCAAACCTGAGATCCTACCTCTAACATGAAATGTGATATCCATCTCCTTCCCTTTCCAAACCTGAGGCCCTGCCTATAGCATGAGATGTGATATTCAAGTCCTTCCCATTCCAATCCTGAGACCCTTCCTATAGCATGTGATGTGATATCTCAATGCGTATACCAAACCTGAGACCCTTCCTATGGCATGAGATGTCATATACAACTCCTTCCCATTCCAATCCTAAGACCCTTCCTATAACATGAGATGTGATGTCTCAATGCTTCTAATACCAAACCTGAGATCTTTCCTATAACATGAGATGTGATATCCAACTCCTTCCCATTCCAATCCTGAGACCCTTCCTATAGCATGAGATGTGATATCTCAATGCTTATACCAAACCTGAGACCCTTCCTATAGCTTGAGATGTGATATCCAACTCATTCCCATTCCAATCCTGAGACCCTTCCTATAGCATGAGATGTGATATCTTAAGGCCTCTAATACCAAACCTGAGATCCTTCCTCTAACATGAGATGTGATATCCAACTCCTTCCCATTCCAATCCTGAGACCCTTCCGATAGCTTGAGATGTGATATCTCAATGCTTCTAATATCAATACTGAGACCCTCCCTATAGCATGAGATGTGATATCTAAGTCCTTCCCATTCCAATCCTGAGACCCTTCCGATAGCAGAGATGTGATATCTCAATGCTTATACCAAACCTGAGACCCTTCCTATAGCATGAGATATGATATCCAACTCCTTCCCATTCCAATCCTGAGACCCTTCCTATAGCATGATATGTGAAATCTCAATGCTTCTACCAAAACTGAGGCCCTTCCTTTAGCATGAGATGTGATATCCAACTCCTTCCCATTCCAATCCTGAGACCAGTCCTATAGCATGAGATGTGATATCTCAATGCTTCTAATACCAAACCTGAGATCCTTCCTATAACATGAGATGTGATATCCAACTCCTTCCCATTCCAATCCTGAGACCCTTCCTATAGCATGACATGTGATATCTCAATGCTTCTAATACCAAACCTGAGATCCTTCCGATAGCATGAGATGTGATATCTCAATGCTTCTAATACCAAACCTGAGATCCTTCCTATAACATGAGATGTGATATCCAAATCCTTCCCCTTCCGAACCTGAGACCCTCCGTTTAGCATGAGATGTGATATCCAACTCCTTCCCATTCCAATCCTGATACCCTTCTGATAGAATGAGATGTGATATCTCAATGCCTCTAATACCAAACCTGAGATCCTACCTCTAACATGAAATGTGATATCCAACTCCTTCCCTTTCCAAACCTGAGAGCCTTCCTACAGCATGAGATGTGATATCCAAGTCCTTCCCATTCCAATCCTGAGACCCTTCCTATAACATGAGATGTCATATCCAACTCCTTCCCATTCCAACCTGAGACCCTTCCTATAGCATGAGATGGGATATCCAACTCCTTCTTATGCCAAACCTGAGACCCTTCCTATGGCATGAGATGGGATATCCAACTCCTTGCCATTCAAATCCTGAGACCCTCCCTATAACAAGAGATGTCATATCCAACTCCTTCCCATTCCAAACCTGAGACCCTTCCTTTAGCATGAGATGTAATATCCAAATCCTTCACATTCCAATCCGGAGACCCTTCCTATAGCATGAGATGTGATATCTCAATATTTCTAATACCAAACATGAGATCCTTCCTATAACACGAGATGTGATATCCAACTCCTTCCCATTCCAAACCTGAGACCCTTCCGATAGCATGAGATGTGATATCTCAATGCTTCAAAAACCAAACATGAGAACCATCCTAAAACATGAGATGTGAAATCCAAATCCTTCCCTTCCGAAACCTGAGACTCTTCCTATAGCATGAGATGTGATATCTCAATGCTTATACCAAACCTGAAACCCTTCCTATAGCATGAGTTGTGATATCCAACTCCTTCCCATTCCAATCCTGAGACACTTCCTATAGCATGAGATGTGATATCACAATGCTTCTAATACCAAACCTGAGACCCGTCCTATAACATGAAATGTGATATCCATCTCCTTCCCTTTCCAAACCTGAGACCCTGCCTATAGTATGAGATGTGATATTCAAGTCCTTCTCATTCCAATCCTGAGACCCTTCCTATAGCATGTGATGTGATATCTCAATGCGTATAGCAAACCTGAGACCCTTCCTATGGCATGAGATGTCATATACAACTCCTTCCCATTCCAATCCTAAGACCCTTCCTATAACATGAGATGTGATGTCTCAATGCTTCTAATACCAAACCTGAGATCTTTCCTATAACATGAGATGTGATATCCAACTCCTTCCCATTCCAATCCTGAGACCCTTCCTATAGCATGAGATGTGATATCTCAAGGCCTCGAATACCAAACCTGAGATCCTTCCTCTAACATGAAATGTGATATCCAACTCCTTTCCCTTCCTAACCTGAGACCCTTCCTATAGCATGAGATGTGATATCCAACTCCTTCCCATTCCAATCCTGAGACCCTTCTGATAGCTTGAGATGTGATATCTCAATGCTTCTAATATCAATACTGAGACCCTCCCTATAGCATGAGATGTGATATCTAAGTCCTTCCCATTCCAATCCTGAGACCCTTCCGATAGCAGAGATGTGATATCTCAATGCTTATACCAAACCTGAGACCCTTCCTATAGCATGAGATATGATATCCAACTCCTTCCCATTCCAATCCTGAGACCCTTCCTATAGCATGATATGTGAAATCTCAATGCTTCTACCAAAACTGAGACCCTTCCTTTAGCATGAGATGTGATATCCAACTCCTTCCCATTCCAATCCTGAGACCAGTCCTATAGCATGAGATGTGATATCTCAATGCTTCTAATACCAAACCTGAGATCGTTCCTATAACATGAGATGTGATATCCAACTCCTTCCCATTCCAATCCTAAGACCCTTCCTATAGCATGACATGTGATATCTCAATGCTTCTAATACCAAACCTGAGATCCTTCCGATAGCATGAGATGTGATATCTCAATGCTTCTAATACCAAACCTGAGATCCTTCCTATAACATGAGATGTGATATCCAAATCCTTCCCCTTCCGAACCTGAGACCCTCCGTTTAGCATGAGATGTGATATCCAACTCCTTCCCATTCCAATCCTGATACCCTTCTGATAGAATGAGATGTGATATCTCAATGCCTCTAATACCAAACCTGAGATCCTACCTCTAACATGAAATGTGATATCCAACTCCTTCCCTTTCCAAACCTGAGAGCCTTCCTACAGCATGAAATGTGATATCCAAGTCCTTCCCATTCCAATCCTGAGACCCTTCCTATAACATGAGATGTCATATCCAACTCCTTCCCATTCCAACCTGAGACCCTTCCTATAGCATGAGATGGGATATCCAACTCCTTCTTATGCCAAACCTGAGACCCTTCCTATGGCATGAGATGGGATATCCAACTCCTTCCCAATCCAATCCTGAGACCCTTCCGATAGCAGAGATGTGATATCTCAACGCTTCTACCAAACCTGAGACCCTTCCTATAACATGAGATGTGATATCCAATTCCTTCCCATTCCAAACCTGAGACCCTTCCTATTGGATGAGATGTGATATCCAACTCCTTCCCATTCCAACCCTGAGACCCTTCCTATACCATGAGATGTGATATCTCAATGCTTCTAATACCAAACCTGGGTCCCGTCCTATAACATGAGATATGATATCCAAATCCTTCCCCTTCCAAACCTGAGACCCTTCCTTTAGCATGAGATGTGATATCCAAATACTTCCCATTCCAATCCTAAAACCCTTCCTATAGCATGAGATGTGATATCTCAATGTTTCTAATAAAAAACCTGAGACCCTTCCTATAGCAAGAGATGCGATATCCAAATCCTTCCCATTCCAATCCTGAGACCCTTCCTATAACATGAGATGTGATATCCAACTCCTTCCCATTCCAACCTGAGACCCTTCCTATAGCATGAGAAGGGATATCCAACTCCTTCCCAATCCAATCCTGAGACCCTTCCGATAGCAGAGATGTGATATCTCAATGCTTATACCAAACCTGAGACCCTTCCTATGGCATGAGATGTGATATCCAACTCCTTGCCATTCAAATCCTGAGACCCTCCCTATAACAAGAGATGTCATATCCAACTCCTTCCCATTCCAAACCTGAGACCCTTCCTTTAGCATGAGATGTAATATCCAAATCCTTCACATTCCAATCCGGAGACCCTTCCTATAGCATGAGATGTGATATCTCAATGCTTCTAATACCAAACATGAGATCCTTCCTATAACATGAGATGTGATATCCAACTCCTTCCCATTCCAAACCTGAGACCCTTCCGATAGCATGAGATGTGATATCTCAATGCTTCAAAAACCAAACATGAGAACCATCCTATAACATGAGATGTGAAATCCAAATCCTTCCCTTCCCAAACCTGAGACTCTTCCTATAGCATGAGATGTGATATCTCAATGCTTCTACCAAACCTGAAACCCTTCCTATAGCATGAGATGTGATATCCAACTCCTTCCCATTCCAATCCTGAGACACTTCCTATAGCATGAGATGTGATATCACAATGCTTCTAATACCAAACCTGAGACCCGTCCTATAACATGAGATGTGATATCCAAATCCTTCCCCTTCCAAACCTTAGACCCTTCCTTTATCATGAGATGTGATATCGAAGTCCTTCCCATTCCATTCCTGAGACCCTTCCTATAGCATGAGATGTGATATCTCAATGCTTCTAATACCAAACCTGAGACCCTTCCTATAACATGAGATGTGATATCCAAGTCCTTCCCATTCCAATCCTGAGACCCTTCCTATAGCATGAGATGTGATATCCTAGTCCTTCCCATTCCAATCCTGAGACCCTTCCGATAGCAGAGATGTGATATCTCAATGCTTATACCAAACCTGAGACCCTTCCTATGGCATGAGATGTCATATACAACTCCTTCCCATTCCAATCCTGAGACCCTTCCTATAGCATGAGATGTGATATCTCAATGCTTATACCAAACCTGAGACCCTTCCTATAGCATGAGATGTGATATCCAACTCCTTCCCATTCCAATCCTGATACCCTTCCTATAACATGAGATGTGATGTCTCAATGCTTCTAATACCAAACATGAGATCCTTCCTATGGCATGAGATGTCATATAAAACTCCTTCCCATTCCATTCCTGAGACCCTTCCTATAGCATGAGATATGATATCCAACTCCTTCCCATTCCAATCCTGAGACCCTTCCTATAGCAAGAGATGCGATATCCAAATCCTTCCCATTCCAATCCTGAGACCCTTCCTATAACATGAGATGTGATATCCAACTCCTTCCCATTCCAACCTGAGACCCTTCCTATAGCATGAGAAGGGATATCCAACTCCTTCCCAATCCAATCCTGAGACCCTTCCGATAGCAGAGATGTGATATCTCAATGCTTATACCAAACCTGAGACCCTTCCTATGGCATGAGATGTGATATCCAACTCCTTGCCATTCAAATCCTGAGACCCTCCCTATAACAAGAGATGTCATATCCAACTCCTTCCCATTCCAAACCTGAGACCCTTCCTTTAGCATGAGATGTAACTATAGCATGAGATGTGATATCCAACTCCTTCCCATTCCAATCCTGAGACCCTTCCTATAGCATGAGATGTGATATCTCAATGCTTCTAATACCAAACCTGAGATCCTTCCTATAACAAGAGATGTGATATCCAACTCCTTCCCATTCCAATCCTGAGACCCTTATGATAGCATGAGATGTGATATCTCAATGCCTCTAATACCAAACCTGAGATACTTCCGATAGCATGAGATGTGATATCTCAATGCTTCTAATACCAAACCTGAGATCCTTTCTATAACATGAGATGTGATTTCCAAATCCTTCCCCTTCCAAACCTGAGACCCTCCCTTTAGCATGAGATGTGATATACAACTCCTTCCCATTCCAATCCTGAGACCCTTCTGATAGCATGAGATGTGATATCTCAATGCCTATAATACCAAACCTGAGATCCTACCTCTAACATGAAATGTGATATCCATCTCCTTCCCTTTCCAAACCTGAGACCCTGCCTATAGCATGAGATGTGATATCCAAGTCCTTCCCATTCCAATCCTGAGACCCTTCATATAGAATGTGATGTGATATCTCAATGCTTATACCAAACCTGAGACCCTTCCTATGGCATGAGATGTCATATACAACTCCTTCCCATTCCAATCATGAGACCCTTCCTATAGCATGAGATGTGATATCTCAATGCTTATACCAAACCTGAGACCCTTCCTATAGCATGAGATGTGATATCCAACGTCTTCCCATTCCAATCCTAAGACCCTTCCTATAACATGAGATGTGATGTCTCAATGCTTCTAATACCAAACCTGAGATCTTTCCTATAACATGAGATGTGATATCCAACTCCTTCCCATTCCAATCCTGAGACCCTTCCTATAGCATGAGATGTGATATCTCAATGCTTATACCAAACCTGAGACCCTTCCTATAGCTTGAGATGTGATATCCAACTCCTTCCCATTCCAATCCTGAGACCCTTCCTATAGCATGAGATGTGATATCTCAAGGCCTCTAATACCAAACCTGAGATCCTTCCTCTAACATGAAATGTGATATCCAACTCCTTCCCCTTCCAAACCTGAGAGCCTTCCTATAGCATGAGATATGATATCCAAGTCCTTCCCATTCCAATCCTGAGACCCTTCCTATAACATGAAATGTGATATCCAACTCCTTCCCATTCCAACCTGAGACCCTTCCTATAGTATGAGATGGGATATCCAACTCCTTCCAAATCCAATACTGATACCCTTCCAATAGCATGAGATGTGATATCCCAATGCTTCTACCAAACCTGAGACCCATACTATGGCATAAGATGTGACATCAAACTCCTTCCCATTCCAATCCTGAGACCCTTCCTATAGCTTGAGATGTGATATCCAACTCCTTCCCATTCCAATTCTGAGACCCCTCCTATACCATGAGACTTGATATCTCAATGCTTCTAATACCAAACCTGAGACCCGTCCTATAACATGAGATGTGATATCCAAACCCTTCCCCTTCCAAACCTTAGACCCTTCCTTTATCATGAGATGTGATATCCAACTCCTTCCCATTCCAATCCTGAGACCCTTCCTATAGCATGAGATGTGATATCTCAATGCTTCTAATACCAAACCTGAGATCCTTTCGATAGCATGAGATGTGATATCTCAATGCTTCTAATACCAAACCTGAGATCCTTCCTATAACATGAGATGTGATATCCAAATCCTTCCCCTTCCGAACCTGAGACCCTCACTTTAGCATGAGATGTGATATCCAACTCCTTCCCATTCCAATCCTGAGACCCTTCTGATAGCATGAGATGTGATATCTCAATGCCTCTAATACCAAACCTGAGATCCTACCTCTAACATGAAATGTGATATCCATCTCCTTCCCTTTCCAAACCTGAGACCCTGCCTATAGCATGAGATGTGATATTCAAGTCCTTCCCATACCAATCCTGAGACCCTTCCTATAGCATGTGATGTGATATCTCAATACTTATACCAAACCTGAGACCCTTCCTATGGCATGAGATGTCATATACAACTCCTTCCCATTCCAATCCTGAGACCCTTCCTATAGCATGAGATGTGATATCTCAATGCTTATACCAAACCTGAGACCCTTCCTATAGCATGAGATGTGATATCCAACTTCTTCCCATTCCAATCCTAAGACCCTTCCTATAACATGAGATGTGATGTCTCAATGCTTCTAATACCAAACCTGAGATCTTTCCTATAATATGAGATGTGATATCCAACTCCTTCCCATTCCAATCCTGAGACCCTTCCTATAGCATGAGATGTGATATCTCAATGCTTATACCAAACCTGAGACCCTTCCTATAGCTTGAGATGTGATATCGAACTCCTTCCCATTCCAATCCCGAGACCCTTCCTATAGCATGAGATGTGATATCTCAAGGCCTCTAATACCAAACCTGAGATCCTTCCTCTAACATGAAATGTGATATCCAACTCCTTCCCCTTCCAAACCTGAGAGCCTTCCTATAGCATGAGATGGGATATCCAACTCCTTCCAAATCCAATACTGATACCCTTCCAATAGCATAAGATGTGATATCCCAATGCTTCTACCAAACCTGAGACCCATACTATGGCATAAGATGTGATATCAAACGCCTTCCCATTCCAATCCTGAGACCCTTCCTATAGCTTGAGATGTGATATCCAACTCCTTCCCATTCCAATTCTGAGACCCTTCCTATACCATGAGACTTGATATCTCAATGCTTCTAATACCAAACCTGAGACCCGTCCTATAACATGAGATGTGATATCCAAATCCTTCCCCTTCCAAACCTTAGACCCTTCCTTTATCATGAGATGTGATATCCAACTCCTTCCCATTCCAATCCTGAGACCCTTCCGATATCATGAGATTTGTTATCTCAATGCTTCTAATATCAAACTTGAAACCCTCCCTATAGCAAGAGATGTGACATCCAAGTCCTCCCCATTCCAATCCTGAGACCCTTCCTATAGCATGAGATGTGATATCTCAATGCTTCTAATACCAAACCTGAGACCCTTCCTATAACATGAGATGGGATATCCAACTCCTTCCCATTCCAATCCTGAGACCCTTCCGATAGCAGAGATGTGATATCTCAATGCGTATACCAACCTGAGACCCTTCCTATAACATGAGATGTGATATCCAACTCCTTCCCATTCCAAACCTGAGACCCTTCCTATAGCATATGTGATATCCAACTCCTTCCAATTCCAAACATGAGACCCTTCCCATAGCAAGAATGTAATATCCAACTCCTTCCCATTCCAATCCTGAGACCATTCCTATAGCATGAGATGTGATATCTCAATGCTTCTAATACCAAACCTGAGATCCTTCCTATGACATGAGATGTGATATCCAATTCCTTCCCATTCCAAACCTGAGACCCTTCCTACAGCATGCGATGTGATATCTCAATGCTTCTAATACCAAACCTGAGACCAGTCCTATAACATGAGATGGGATATCCAACTCCTTCCCGTTCCAATCCTGAGACACTTCCAATTGCAGAGATGTGATATCTCAATGCTTATACCAAACCTGAGACTCTTCCTATAACACGAGATGTGATATCCAACTCCTTCCCGTTCCAAACCTGAGACCCTTCCTATAGCATGAGATGTGATATCCAACTCCTTCCCATTCCAATCCTGAGACCCTTCTGATAGCATGAGATGTGATATCTCAATGCCTCTAATACCAAACCTGAGATCCTACCTCTAACATGAAATGTGATATCTATCTCCTTCCCTTTCCAAACCTGAGACCCTGCCTATAGCATGAGCTGTGATATCCAATTCCTTCCCATTCCAATCCTGAGACCCTTCCTATAGCATGTGATGTGATATCTCAATGCTTATACCAAACCTGAGACCCTTCTTATGGCATGAGATGTCATATACAACTCCTTCCCATTCCAATCCTGGGACCCTTCCTATAGCATGAGATGTGATATCTCAATGCTTATACCAAACCTGAGACCCTTCCTATAGCATGAGATGTGATATCTCAAGGCCTCTAATACCAAACCTGAGATCCTTCCTCTAACATGAGATGTGATATCCAACTCCTTCCCGTTCCAAACCTGAGACACTTCCTATAGCATATGTGATATCCAACTCCTTCCATTCCAAACATGAGACCCTTCCTATAGCAAGAATGTAATATCCAACTCTTACCCATTCCAATCCTGAGACCCTTCCTATAGCAAGAGATGTGATATCCAAATCCTTCCCATTCCAATCCTGAGACCCTTCCTATAACATGAGATGTGATATCCAACTCCTTCCCATTCCAACCTGAGACACTTCCTATAGCATGAGAAGGGATATCCAACTCCTTCGCAATCCAATCCGGAGACCCTTCCGATAGCAGAGATGTGATATCTCAATGCTTATACCAAACCTGAGACCCTTCCTATGGCATGATATGTGATATCCAACTCCTTGCCATTCAAATCCTGAGACCCTTTTATAGCATGGGAAGGGATATCCAACTCCTTCCCAATCCAATCCTGAGACCCTTCCGATAGCAGAGATGTGATATCTCAACGCTTCTACCAAACCTGAGATCCTTCCTTTAGCATGAGATGTGATATCCAAATCCTTCGCATTCCAATCCTGAGACCCTTCCTATAGCATGAGATGTGATATCTCAATGGTTCTAATACCAAACCTGAGATCCTTCCTATAACATGAGATGTGATATCCAATTCCTTCCCATTCCAAACCTGAGACCCTTCCTATAACATGAAATGTGATATCTCAAGGCCTCTAATACCAAACCTGAGATCCTTCCTCTAACATGAAATGTGATATCCAACTCCTTCCCATTCCAAACCTGAGACCCTTCCTATAACATGAAATGTGATATCCAACTCCATCCCATTCCAACCTGAGACCTTTCCTATAGCATGAGATGGGATATCCAACTCCTTCCAAATCCAATACTGATACCATTCCGATAGCATGAGATGTGATATCCCAATGCTTCTACCAAATCTGAGACCCATACTATGGCATGAGATGTGATATCAAACTCCTTCCCATTCCAATCCTGAGACCCTTCCTATAGCTTGAGATGTGATATCCAATTTCTTCCCATTCCAATTCTGAGACCCTTCCTATACCATGAGACTTGATATCTCAATGCTTCTAATACCAAACCTGAGACCCGTCCTATAACATGAGATGTGATATCCAAATCCTTCCCCTTCCAAACCTTAGACCCTTCCTTTATCATGAGATGTGATATCCAACTCCTTCCCATTCCAAGCCTGAGACCCTTCCGATATCATGAGATTTGTTATCTCAATGCTTCTAATATCAAACTTGAGACCCTCCCTATAGCATGAGATGTGACATCCAAGGCCTTCCCATTCCAATCCTGAGACCCTTCCTATAGCATGAGATGTGATATCTCAATGCTTCTAATACCAAACCTGAGAACTCATGCTAAAGGGAGGGTCTCAGGTTTGGAAGGGGAAGGATTTGGATATCACATCTCATGTTATAGGAAGGATCTCAGGATTGGTATTAGAAGCATTGAGATATCACATCTCATGCTATCGGAAGGATCTCAAGTTTGGTATTAGAAGCATTGAGATATCACATCTCATGCTATCGGAAGGATCTCAGGTTTGGCATTAGAAGCATTGAGATATCACATCTCATGCTATAGCAACGGTCTCAGGTTTGGAACGGGAAGGAGTTGGATATCCCATCTCATGTTATAGGACTGGTCTCAGGTTTGGTATTAGAAGCATTGAGATATCACATTGCATGTTGTAGGAAGGGTCTCAGGTTTGGAATGGGAAGGAATTGGATATCACATCTCATGTCATAGGAAGGATCTCAGGTTTGGTATTAGAAGCATTGAGATATCACATCTCATGCTATAGGAATGGTCTCAGGATTGGAATGGGAAGGAGTTGGATATTACATTCTTGCTATAGGAAGGGTCTCATGTTTGGAATGGGAAGGAGTTGGATATCACATATGGTATAGGAAGTGTCTCAGGTTTGGAACGGGAAGGAGTTGGATATCACATCTCATGTTGTAGGAAGCGTCTCAGGTTTGATATAAGGATTGAGATATCACATCTCTGCTATCGGAAGTGTCTCAGGATTGGAATGGGAAGAAGTTGGATATCCCATCTCATGTTATAGGATGGGTCTCAGGTTTGTTATTAGAATCATTGAGATATCATATTGCATGCTGTAGGAAGGGTCTAAGGATTGGAATGGGAAGGACTTGGATATCACATCTCATGCTATAGGTAGGCTCTCAGGTTTGGAAAGGGAAGGCGTTGGATATCACATCTCATGCTATAGGAAGGGTCTCAGGATTGGAATGGGAAGGAGTTGGATATCACATCTCATGCTATAGGAAGGGTCTCAGGTTTGGTATAAGCATTGGATATCACATCTCATGCTATAGGAAGGGTCTCAGGATTGGAATGGGAAGGAGTTGGATATCACATCTCATGTTATAGGAAGGATCTCAGGTTTGGTATTAGAAGCATTGAGACATCACATCTCATGCTATAGGAAGGGTCTCAGGATTGGAATGGGAAGGAGTTGTATATGACATCTCATGCCGTAGGAAGGGTCTCAGGTTTGGTATAAGCATTGAGATATCACATCTCTGCTATAGGAAGGGTCTCAGGATTGGAATGGGAAGGAGTTGGATATCCCATCTCATGTTATAGGAAGGGTCTCATGATTGGAATGGGAAGGACTTGGATATCACATCTCATGCTATAGGAAGGCTCTCAGGTTTGGAAGGGGAAAGAGTTGGATATCACATTTCATGTTAGAGGTAGGATCTCAGGTTTGGTATTAGAGGCATTGAGATATCACATCTCATGCTATCAGAAGGTTCTCAGGATTGGAATGGGAAGGAGTTGGATATCACATCTCATGCTAAAGGGAGGGTCTCAGGTTTGGAAGGGGAAGGATTTGGATATCACATCTCATGTTATAGGAAGGATCTCAGGTTTGGTATTAGAAGCATTGAGATATCACATCTCCTGCTATCAGAATGGTCTCAGGATTGGAATGGGAAGGAGTTGGATATCACATCTCATACTAAAGGGAGGGTTCCCGGTTTGGAAGGGGAAGGATTTGGATATCACATCTCATGTTATCGGAAGGATCTCAGGTTTGGTATTAGAAGTATTGAGATATCACATCTCATGCTATAGGAAGGGTCTCAGGATTGGAATGGGAAGGAGTTGGATATCACATCTCATGCTAAAGGAAGGGTCTCAGGTTTGGTAGAAGCATTGAGATATCACATCTCATGCAATAGGAAGGGTCTCAGGATTGGAATGGGAAGGACTTAGATATCACATATCATGCTATAGGGAGGGTCTCAGTTTTGATATTAGAAGCATTGAGATATCACATCTCATGCTATCGGAAGTGTCTCAGGTTTGGAATGGGAAGGAGCTGGATATCACATCTCATGCTAAAGGAAGGGTCTCAGGTTTGGAACGGGAAGGAGTTGGATATCACATCTCATGTTATAGGAAGGGTCTCAGGTTTGGTATAAGCATTGAGATATCACATCTCTGCTATAGGAAGTGTCTCAGGATTGGAATGGGAAGGAGTTGGATATCCCATCTCATGTTATAGGACGGGTCTCAGGTTTGTTATTAGAATCATTGAGATATCATATTGCATGCTGTAGGAAGGGTCTAAGGATTGGAATGGGAAGGACTTGGATATCACATCTCATGCTATAGATAGGCTCTCAGGTTTGTAAAGGGAAGGAGTTGGATATCACATTTCATGTTAGAGGAAGGATCTCAGGTTTGGTATTAGAGGCATTGAGATATCACATCTCATGCTATAGGAAGGGTCTCAGGTTGGAATGGGAAGGAGTTGGATTTCACATCTCATGTTATAGGAAGGGTCTCAGGATTGGAATGGGAAGGACTTGGATATCACATCTCATGCTATAGGAAGGCTCTCAGGTTTGGAAGGGGAAAGAGTTGGATATCACATTTCATGTTAGAGGTAGGATCTCAGGTTTGGTATTAGAGGCAATGAGATATCACATCTCATGCTAAAGGGAGGGTCTCAGCTTTGGAAGGGGAAGGATTTGGATATCACATCTCATGTTATAGGAAGGATCTCAGGTTTGGTATTAGAAGCATTGAGATATCACATCTCATGCTATCGGAAGGATCTCAGGTTTGGTATTAGAAGCATTGAGATATCACATCTCATGCTATCAGAAGGTTCTCAGGATTGGAATGGGAAGGAGTTGGATATCACATCTCATGCTAAAGGGAGGGTCTCAGGTTTGGAAGGGGAAGGATTTGGATATCACATCTCATGTTATCGGAAGGATCTCAGGTTTGGTATTAGAAGTATTGAGATATCACATCTCATGCTATATGAAGGGTCTCAGGATTGGAATGGGAAGGAGTTGGATATCACATCTCATGCTAAAGGAAGGGTCTCAGGTTTGGTAGAAGCATTGAGATATCACATCTCATGCTATCGGAAGTGTCTCAGGATTGGAATGGGAAGGAGCTGGATATCACATCTCATGCTAAAGGAAGGGTCTCAGGTTTGGAACGGGAAGGAGTTGGATAGCCGATCTCATGTTATAGGAAGGGTCTCAGGTTTGGTATAAGCATTGAGATAACACATCTCTGCTATCGGAAGTGTCTCAGGATTGGAATGGGAAGGAGTTGGATATCCCATCTCATGTTATAGGACGGGTCTCAGGATTGTTATTAGAATCATTGAGATATCATATTGCATGCTGTAGGAAGGGTCTAAGGATTGGAATGGGAAGGACTTGGATATCACATCTCATGCTATGGATAGGCTCTCAGGTTTGGAAAGGGAAGGAGTTGGATATCACATTTCATGTTAGAGGAAGGATCTCAGGTTTGGTATTAGAGGCATTGAGATATCACATCTCATGCTATAGGAAGCGTCTCAGGATTGGAATGGAAGGAGTTGGATATCACATCTCATGTTATAGGAAGGATCTCAGGTTTGGTATTAGAAGCATTGAGACATCACATCTCATGCTATAGGAAGGGTCTCAGGATTGGAATGGGAAGGAGTTGGATATCACATCTCATGCTATAGGAAGGGTCTCTGGTTTTGTATAAGCATTGAGATATCACATCTCATGCTATAGGAAGGGTCTCAGGATTGGAATGGGAAGGAGTTGTATATGACATCTCATGCCGTAGGAAGGGTCTCAGGTTTAGTATAAGCATTGAGATATCACATCTCTGCTATCGGAAAGGTCTCAGGATTGGAATGGGAAGGAGTTGGATATCCCATCTCATGTTATAGGAAGAGTCTCAGGTTTGGTATTAAAGCATTGAGATATCACATCTCATGCTATAGGAAGTGTCTCAGGATTGGAATCGGAAGGACTTGGATATCACATCTCATGCTATAGGGAGGGTCTCACGTTTGATATTAGAAGCATTGAGATATCACATCTCATGCTAGAGGAAGGGTCTCAGGATTGGAATGGGAAGGAGTTGGATATCACATCTCATGCTATAGGATAGGTCTCAGGTTTGGTATAAGCAGTGAGATATCACATCTCATGCTATAGGAAGTGTCTCATGATTGGAATGGGAAGGAGTTGGATATCACATCTCATGTTATAGGAAGGATCTCAGGTTTGGTATAAGCATTGAGATATCACATCTCTGCTATCGGAAGGGTCTCAGGATTGGAATGGGAAGGAGTTGGATATTCCCATCTCATGTTATAGGAAGGGTCTCAGGTTTGGTATTAGAAGCATTGAGACATCACATCTCATGCTATAGGAAGGGTCTCAGGATTGGAATGGGAAGGACTTGGATATCACATCTCATGCTATAGGGAGGGTCTCAAGTTTGATATTAGAAGCATTGAGATATCACATCTCATGATATCGGAAGGGTCTCAGGATTGGAATGGGAAGGAGTTGGATATCACATCTCATGATAAAAGAAGGGTCTAAGGTTTGGAAGGGGAAGGATTTGGATATCACATCTCATGTTATAGGGCGGGTCTCAGGTTTGGTATTAGAAGCATTGAGATATCAAGTCTCATGGTATAGGAAGGGTCTCAGAATTGGAATTGGAAGGAGTTGGATATCACATCTCAAGCTATAGGAAGGGTCTCAGGATTGGAATGGGAAGGAGTTTGATATCACATCTCATGCCATAGTATGGGTCTCAGGTTTGGTATAAGCATTGGGATATCACATCTCATGCTATCGGAAGGGTATCAGGATTGGATTTGGAAGGAGTTGGATATCCCATCTCATGCTATAGAAAGGGTCTCAGGTTGGAATGGGAAGGAGTTGGATATCACATCTCATGTTATAGGAAGGGTCTCGGGATTGGAATGGGAAGGACTTGGATATCACATCTCATGCTATAGGAAGGCTCTCAGGTTTGGAAGGGGAAAGAGTTGGATATCACATTTCATGTTAGAGGTAGGATCTCAGGTTTGGTATTAGAGGCATTGAGATATCACATCTCATGCTATCAGAAGGGTCTCAGGATTGGAATGGGAAGGAGTTGGATATCACATCTTATGCTAAAGGGAGGGTCTCAGGTTTGGAAGGGGAAGGATTTGGATATCACATCTCATGTTATAAGAAGGAGCTCAGGTTTGGTATTAGAAGCATTGAGATATCACATCTCATGCTATCAGAAGGATCTCAGGTTTGGTATTAGAAGCATTGAGATATCACATCTCATGCTATCAGAAGGGTCTCAGGATTGGAATGGGAAGGAGTTGGATATCACATCTCATGCTAAAGGGAGGGTCTCAGGTTTGGAAGGGGAAGGATTTGGATATCATATCTCATGTTATCGGAAGGATCTCAGGTTTGGTATTAGAAGTATTGAGATATCACATCTCATGCTATAGGAAGGGTCTCAGGATTGGAATGGGAAGGAGTTGGATATCACATCTCAAGCTATAGAAAGGGTCTCAGGTTTGGTATAAGCATTGAGATATCACATCACATGCTATAGGAAGGGTCTCAGGATTGGAATGGGAAGGTGTTGTATATGACATCTCATGTCATAGGAAGGGTCTCAGGTTTGGCATAAGCATTGAGATATCACATCACATGCTATAGGAAGGGTCTCAGGATTGGAATGGGAAGGACTTGGATATCACATCTCATGCTATAGGCAGGGTCTCAGGTTTGGAAAGGGAAGGAGTTGGATATCACATTTCATGTTAGAGGTAGGATATTTGGTTTGGTATTAGAGGCATTGAGATATCACATCTCATGCTATCAGAAGGGTCTCAGGATTGGAATGGGAAGGAGTTGGATATCACATCTCATGCTAAAGGGAGGGTCTCAGGTTTGGAAGGGAAAGGATTTGGATATCACATCTCATGTTATAGGAAGGATCTCAGGTTTGGTATTAGAGGCATTGAGATATCACATCTCATGCTATCATAAGGGTCTCAGGATTGGAATGGGAAGGAGTTGGATATCACATCTCATGCTAAAGGGAGGGTCTCAGGTTTGGAAGGGGAAGAATTTGGATATCACATCACATGTTATAGGAAGGATCTCAGGTTTGGTATTAGAAGCATTGAGATATCACATCTCATGCTATCGGAAGGGTCTCAGGATTGGAATGGGAAGGAGTTGGAAATCACATCTCATGCTATAGGAAGGGTCTCAGGTTTGGAACGGGAAGGAGTTGGATATCACATCTCATGTTATAGGAAGAGTCTCAGGTTTGGTATAAGCATTGAGATATCACATCTCTGCAATCGGAAATGTCTCAGGATTGGGATGGGAAGGAGTTGGATATCACATCTCATGCTATAGGAAGGGTCTCAGGTTTGGAACGGGAAGGAGTTGGATATCAAATCTCATGCTATAGGAAGGCTCTCAGGTTTGGAAGGGGAAAGAGTTGGATATCACATTTCATGTTAGAGGTAGGATCTCAGGTTTGGTATTAGAGGCATTGAGATATCACATCTCATGCTATCAGAAGGGTCTCAGGATTGTGAAGTGTTGTGAACCACTTCCGGAGTGGTTGTGGTCCTGCAGCTCCGTTCTGCTCAGCTTAGCAGTGACTACTGGTGACGTCATCCATAGTGGCGAAGGGGATGGCGAGATGATAGAATGCCGGTTCATGATGTTCCATGCTTTCCTGTTGGTGACTCCGAATACAGGATCCAGTGACGTCCAGGAACCCAGCATGGAACCTGCTAATGTTGTTCACATAAACATTCCGGAATCTGCTACGTTTGTTAGCACAAACATTAGAAGAAGGGCCTTACAGATGAGACCAACGTGTTTGTAGTGTGTTGTTCCCGATCAGAAAGTTTTCTTTGAAAGAAAGGCCCTATGAACGTACACACAATACGTGATGACGTTCAAGGATCTAGTGAGCACTGGCTCCCAAGTATGTAATGATGAAGATGTCTTCAGGTTGCAGCTGATAAAGTTCGCTTAATGCAATGACAACCGACGAGTTTATGGAGATTAATGGGACGTGAAATAAGCATCTGGCAATAAAAGCGGCGACTGTTTTCAGGAACAGTAAGAAGTTTGGAGTACATTTAAAGTAAGACATGTGGCAAATTGAGGAATAAAACGACCGTGACTGCACCAATGTTTGGAGAATTATGGTACTGTTTTTAGTATGCTTCCGCGATGTTGGGGGAACCAGTGAATGACATATTGATTATGCCTGCCATGGATTACATCTCCACTATGTTGGATTGTCAAGGAAGAGAGATAGTGGCAATAAGTGATAAATGGTGAATGCACAGTCACACGAGTTATTATAACAACGGCCATGAGGAGCGTTGACTGAACGTTACAGATTTAGTGTTCAGTATATTAAATACAAGTTTTTTTAACAAGTCTTACACCTTTCAGAAAGATACTGTTTGATGAGATGTAGAAATCAAAAAAAAAGAGACAGTTAAAAAAAAAAGAAAATAATGAAAATGTTATATATATTGTAGAAGCCAATTTTTCTGTATGCGTGTGCAGAGATAGAGAAAGAGAGTTTAAAGTGCATTTCGGGTTGTTGGAGCAATGAGGAGGAATGCACCATTATAATTAAAGTGGTCCTGTACGACATAATTTTCTTAAATCCAGGTCGTCAGCATAACATGTATCAGTACGTATTTTCAGGAAGAATTGTTAGAACTACCTGACGTTTCTCTAGGTGGATGTTTATTTGTATGTGTTACCTAACCATGGTAGGAGTTTCTGTAGGTTCGCTACTGTATTTAATATGTTTTTTTTTGCAGTTGGGTGTGCAGGGATATGGTATTTAGGTACAATACTCATGCACTATAGGAGGTGCATACGTGTAAATATATCTATGTACAAATGCCTGTGATGTTTTTTTTACAGATGCCGATTTATTTACAAATGCACTGTTGCAGATTTTGGGTGGTTCATTTAATTATTTGGTTGTTTATAATGGAGGAATATGTATATGTGTCTTTCTTCTGTGCAAAGGCGTACAGTCAAGGATATTTAACACTTTTGAACAACGGAAACAATTCCTGCATTAAGTACTGCAATATTATTGCCACGTGTAATACATATATCTGTGCAAATTGTAATAGTTTGAGAACCATGTTAACGTTAACACCCATTATTTTCAGGAATTATGTGTGAATATATGTGGGGAAGGTGTAACATGCCAGTTGAGTGTGCATTCAATATTGTAATATGAGCATTATCTTCGAAGAGTGAGATGTTATGGTATGTCACACATTGTATTTAGGTTGTGAATGTGAACATCTTTCTTCATGGTGGGATGTTAGTTTGGGATGTTAGGTTATGTCACAATTAGACTGTGTATTAGAGTATTATGGAAGTTGGGACTATAGGTTCTGTTCACTCATTGTGAAGGGATATTGATGTAACATGGATAGGAATGGTATTATTTTGTGGATTTGACAACACATATGATACGATATACATACATTCTTGGACATGCACTGCCAATGTCACTGGTGGACGTTAAAAGTGTATGGTGCAGGTGCATACCACATATGATATAGATAGATAGAAGGGATTCAATATTTAATATTACATTTGTGGGTAACCTTTGAATGAACTGATTGTATAGGTGTATTGCAAAAATGCACACAAGCCTGTTCAGTGAGAATCCAGTGGTAGAAGGCAATATCAATGAATGTATTGCGTGGAGGAAGTCCATGATATAAATTTATTGCATGGATTACATAAAGATCCATTGATTTAATATATGTATTTCAGAACAAGTATTATAAATGAAAACTCTTCAAGGCCAATATTATTGTATGTGCTAATTCACGGTAGTCTGTTTCGTCAATTATTATTTTGCTACCAGTGTAAAGGTATTTCAGGGCCTATACTGCTATTATAAATAGTTTTATCACTGCCAATATCGGTAGGAAAGGCCAATATTATAAATATATATCCCTGCAAGTATCGGTGGGAGAGGCCAATATCATAAATTTATATCTCTGCCAGTATCGGTGTGAGAGGCCAATATCATAAATATATATATCTCTGCCAGTATCGGTGTGAGAGGCCAATATCATACATGTATCTCTGCCAGTATCGGTAGGAGAGGCCACAAATAGGTGTTGCTGCCAGTATCGGTAGGTTAGGCCAATGTCAAATGGTGTTCGCTACCAGCATCGGTGGGACGGACCAATATCATAAATTTATATCTCTGCCAGTATCGGTGTGAGAGGCCAATGTCATAAATGTATATCTCTGCCAGTATCGGTGGAAGAGGCCAATATCATAAATATATATCTCTGCCAGTATCGGTGGGAGAGGCCAATATCATAAGAGGCCAATAACATAAATATATATCTCTGCCAGTATCGGTGGGAGAGGCCAGTGTCATATACGTGTATCTCTGCCAGTATCGGTAGGAGAGGCCACAAATAGGTGTTGCTGCCAGTATCGGTAGGTTAGGCCGATGTCAAATGGTGTTCGCTACCTGCATCGCTTGGACGGACCAATATCATAAATATGTATCGCTGCCAATATCGGTAGTAGAGGCCAATATCATATAAATACGTATTGCTGCCAATATCGGTAGCAGAGGCCAATGTCATAAATATTTATCGCTGCCAATATCGGTAGGATAGGCCAATATCATAAATTTGTATCTCTGCCAGTATCGGTGAGATGGATCATTATCATAAATTTGCAGCACTGCCAATATAGGTAGTAGAGGGCAATAATATAAGCATAGTGTAAGTATATAAGTATGTGTCACTGTCAATACCGGTAGGCATCATACATGGACATCACTATATGAAAGAGTCTGCACAGGATACTAGTTGACATGAAATGTTAGATTGTTGACATTTCACCAGTGATCAACCCATACCGGTAGTAATGATGTTTGTTTACATTAGACATCAATCATTAATGGTTTTGATATATGTTGGTTGCTTTATGTTTTTGTTATATTTCATTGTGTTGTGGCAGGAGTAGTTTTGGCACATCACAAAATGGTGTAGTGAGGATGTATTTTGTTTTAGCACTTCTCCTATTTCTGTTCTTTTTGAGATCGATAGTTGTTCTAAATGTGCATGGTTGCCAATAAGTGTTTTTACGAAACCCTCTTTTATTTGTTTTCGATGGTTGTTTGTGAAAGAAATTGTTGTGTTTGTTTTCCCCTTTTGAGGAAGGGGGGATGTGTAGCATTGGGCTTGCAAAGAGTCTTCATATGCAAGCCATGGAATGTTGGCTGTGTAGAACCCCATGTCACCCAGGGTTCCACGAAGGACCGTTGGGACACAGGATGGGACAGATAACCTGGAAAGATGTATTCGCCATAGCTCCCATTCCCCTTCCTCTCCAATCCCTGTAACTTAATAAAACTAACTTCAAATCACACTCGCCAGGTCTCCAGAGTACTTAATGTTTCCTGCATATCTGTGGGACAGGGAATACTACAAGTTGTCGCTAATACTACAGATTGGAATGGGAAGGAGTTGGATATCACATCTCATGCTAAAGGGAGGGTCTCAGGTTTGGAAGGGGAAGGATTTGGATATCACATCTCATGTTATAAGAAGGAGCTCAGGTTTGGTATTAGAAGCATTGAGATATCACATCTCATGCTATCGGAAGGATCTCAGGTTTGGTATTAGAAGCATTCAGATATCACATCTCATGCTATCAGAAGGGTCTCAGGATTGGAATGGGAAGGAGTTGGATATCACATCTCATGCTAAAGGGAGGGTCTCAGGTTTGGAAGGGGAAGGATTTGGATATCACATCTCATGTTATCGGAAGGATCTCAGGTTTGGTATTAGAAGTATTGAGATATCACATCACATGCTATAGGAAGGGTCTCAGGATTGGAATGGGAAGGAGTTGGATATCACATCTCAAGCTATAGGAAGGGTCTCAGGTTTGGTATAAGCATTGAGATATCACATCACATGCTATAGGAAGGGTCTCAGGATTGGAATGGGAAGGAGTTGTATATGACATCTCATGCCATAGGAAGGGTCTCAGGTTTGGTATAAGCATTGAGATATCACATCACATGCTATAGGAAGGGTCTCAGGATTGGAATGGGAAGGACTTGGATATCACATCTCATGCTATAGGCAGGGTCTCAGGTTTGGAAAGGGAAGGAGTTGGATATCACATTTCATGTTAGAGGTAGGATATCAGGTTTGGTATTAGAGGCATTGAGATATCACATCTCATGCTATCAGAAGGGTCTCAGGATTGGAATGGGAAGGAGTTGGATATCACATCTCATGCTAAAGGGAGGGTCTCAGGTTTGGAAGGGGAAGGATTTGGATATCACATCTCATGTTATAGGAAGGATCTCAGGTTTGGTATTAGAGGCATTGAGATATCACATTTCATGCTATCATAAGGGTCTCAGGATTGGAATGGGAAGGGGTTGGATATCACATCTCATGCTATAGGAAGGGTCTCAGGTTTGGTATAAGCAGTGAGATATCACATCTCATGCTATAGGAATTGTCTCAGGATTGGAATGGGAAGGAGTTGGATATCACATCTCATGTTATAGGAAGGATCTCAGGTTTGGTATAAGCATTGAGATATCACATCTCTGCTATCGGAAGGGTCTCAGGATTGGAATGGGAAGGAGTTGGATATTCCCATCTCATGTTATAGGAAGGGTCTCAGGTTTGGTATTAGAAGCATTGAGATATCACATCTCATGCTATAGGAAGAGTCTCAGGATTGGAATGGGAAGGAGTTGGATATCACATCTCATGATAAAGGAAGGGTCTAAGGTTTGGAAGGGGAAGGATTTGGATATCACATCTCATGTTATAGGACGGGTCTCAGGTTTGGTATTAGAAGCATTGAGATATCAAGTCTCATTGTATAGGAAGGGTCTCAGAATTGGAATGGGAAGGAGTTGGATATCACATCTCAAGCTATAGGAAGGGTCACAGGATTGGAATGGGAAGGAGTTTGATATCACATCTCATGCCATAGTATGGGTCTCAGGTTTGGTAGAAGCATTGGGATATCACATCTCATGCTATCGGAAGGGTATCAGGATTGGATTTGGAAGGAGTTGGATATCCCATCTCATGCTATAGGAAGGGTCTCAGGTTGGAATGGGAAGGAGTTGGATATCACATCTCATGTTATAGGAAGGGTCTCAGGATTGGAATGGGAAGGACTTGGATATCACATCTCATGCTATAGGAAGGCTCTCAGGTTTGCAACGGGAAAGAGTTGGATATCACATTTCATGTTAGAGGTAGGATCTCAGGTTTGGTATTAGAGGCATTGAGATATCACATCTCATGCTATCAGAAGAGTCTCAGAATTGGAATGGGAAGGAGTTGGATATCACATCTCATGCCATAGTATGGGTCTCAGGTCTGGTAGAAGCATTGGGATATCACATCTCATGCTATCGGAAGGATTTCAGGATTGGATTTGGAAGGAGTTGGATATCCCATCTCATGCTATAGGAAGGGTCTCAGGTTGGAATGGGAAGGAGTTTGATATCACATCTCATGCCATAGTATGGGTCTCAGGTTTGGTAGAAGCATTGGGATATCACATCTCATGCTATCGGAAGGGTATCAGGATTGGATTTGGAAGGAGTTGGATATCCCATCTCATGCTATAGGAAGGGTCTCAGGTTGGAATGGGAAGGAGTTGGATATCACATCTCATGTTATAGGAAGGGTCTCAGGATTGGAATGGAAAGGACTTGGATATCATATCTCATGCTATAGGAAGGCTCTCAGGTTTGGAAGGGGAAGGAGTTGGATATCACATCTCAAGCTATAGGAACGGTCTCAGGTTTGGTATAAGCATTGAGATATCACATCTCATGCTATAGGAATGGTCTCAGGATTGGAATGGGAAGGAGTTGGATATCACATCTCATGTTATAGGAAAGATCTCAGGTTTGGTATTAGAAGCATTGAGATATCACATCTCATGCTATAAGCAGGGTCTCAGGATTGGAATGGGAAGGAGTTGTATATGGCATCTCATGCCATAGGAAGGGTCTCAGGTTTGGTATAAGCATTGAGATATCACATCTCATGCTATAGGAAGGGTCTCAGGATTGGAATGGGAAGGACTTGGATATCACATCTCATGCTATAGGCAGGATCCCAGGTTTGGAAAGGGAAGGAGTTGGATATCATATTTCATGTTCGAGGTAGGATCTCAGGTTTGGTATTAGAGGCATTGAGATATCACATCTCATGCTATCAGAAGGGTCTCAGGATTGGAATGGGAAGGAGTTGGATATCACATCTCATGCTAAAGGGAGGGTCTCAGGTTTGGAAGGGGAAGGATTTGGATATCACATCTCATGTTATAGGAAGGATCTCAGGTTTGGTATTAGAAGCATTGAGATATCACATCTCATGCTATCGGAAGGGTCTAAGGATTGGAATGGGAAGGAGTTGGATATCACATCTTATGCTATAGGAAGGGTCTCAGGTTTGGAACGGGAAGGAGTTGGATATCACATCTCATGTTATAGGAAGAGTCTCAGGTTTGGTATAAGCATTGAGATATCACATCTCTGCAATCAGAAGTGTCTCAGGATTGGGATGGGAAGGAGTTGGATATCACATCTCATGCTATAGGAAGGGTCTCAGGTTTGGAACGGGAAGGAGTTGGATATCCCATCTCATGTTATAGGACGGGTCTCAGGTTTGGTATTAGAAGCATTGAGATATCACATCGCATGCTGTAGGAAGGGTCTCAGGATTGGAATGGGAAGGAGTTGGATATTACATTCTTGCTATAGGAAGGGTCTCATGTTTGGAATGGGAAGGAGTTGGATATCACATATGCTATAGGAAGGGTCTCAGGTTTGGAACGGGAAGAAGTTGGATATCACATCTCATGCTATAGGAAGGGTCTCAGGTTTGGAATAAGCATTGAGATATCACATCTCTGCTATCGGAAGTGTCTCAGGATTGGAATGGGAAGGAGTTGGATATCACATCTCATGTTATAGGACGGGTCTCAGGTTTGTTATTAGAATCATTGAGATATCATATTGTATGCTGTAGGAAGGGTCTAAGGATTGGAATGGGAAGGTCTTGGATATCACATCTCATGCTATAGGTAGGCTCTCAGGTTTGGAAAGGGAAGGAGTTGGATATGACATTTCATGTTAGAGGAAGGATTTCAGGTTTGGTATTAGAGGCATTCAGATTTCACATCTCATGCTATAGGAAGGGTCTCAGGATTGGAATGGGAAGGACTTAGATATCACATATCATGCTATAGGGAGGGTCTCATGTTTGGAATGGGAAGGAGTTGGATATCACATATGCTATAGGAAGGGTCTCAGGTTTGGAACGGGAAGGAGTTGGATATCACATCTCATGCTATAGGAAGGGTCTCAGGTTTGGAATAAGCATTGAGATATCACATCTCTGCTATCGGAAGTGTCTCAGGATTGGAATGGGAAGGAGTTGGATATCACATCTCATGTTATAGGACGGGTCTCAGGTTTGTTATTAGAATCATTGAGATATCATATTGTATGCTGTAGGAAGGGTCTAAGGATTGGAATGGGAAGGTCTTGGATATCACATCTCATGCTATAGGTAGGCTCTCAGGTTTGGAAAGGGAAGGAGTTGGATATCACATTTCATGTTAGAGGAAGGATCTCAGATTTGGTATTAGAGGCATTGAGATATCACATCTAATGCTATAGGAAGGGTCTCAGGATTGGAATGGGAAGGAGTTGGATATCACATCTCATGCTATAGGAAGGGTCTCAGGTTTGGTAAGAACATTGAGATATCACATCTCATGCTATAGGAAGGGTCTCAGGATTGGAATGGGAAGGAGTTGGATATCACATCTGATGTTATAGGAAGGATCTCAGGTTTGGTATTAGAAGCATTGAGACATCACATCTCATGCTATAGGAAGGGTCTCAGGATTGGTATAAGCATTGAGATATCACATCTCTGCTATCGGAAGGGTCTCAGGATTGGAATGGGAAGGAGTTGGTTATCCCATCTCATGTTATAGGAAGAGTCTCAGGTTTGGTATTAGAAGCATTGAGATATCACATCTCATGCTATAGGAATGGTCTCAGGATTGGAATGGGAAGGAGTTTGATATCACATCTCATGCCATGTATGGGTCTCAGGTTTGGTATAAGCATTGAGATATCACATCTCATGCTATAGGAAGGGTCTCAGGATTGGAATGGGAAGGAGTTGTATATGACATCTCATGCCATAGGAAGGGTCTCAGGTTTGGTATAAGCATTGAGATATCACATCTCTGCTATCGGAAGGGTCTCAGGATTGGAATGGGAAGGAGTTGGATATCCCATCTCATGTTATAGGAAGAGTCTCAGGTTTGGTATTAGAAGCATTGAGATATCACATCTCATGCTATAGGAAGTGTCTCAGGATTGGAATGGGAAGGAGTTTGATATCAAATCTCATGCCATGTATGGGTTTCAGGTTTTGTAGAAGCATTGGGATATCACATCTCATGCTATCGGAAGGGTATCAGGATTGGATTTGGAAGGATTTGGATATCACATTTCATGTTATAGGAAGGATCTCAGGTTTGGTATTAGAAGCATTGAGATATCACATCTCATGCTATCGGAAGGATCTCAGGTTTGGTATTATAGGCATTGAGATATCACATCTCATGCTATCAGAAGGGTCTCAGGATTGGAATGGGAAGGAGTCGGATATCACATCTCATGCTAAAGGGAGGGTCTCAGGTTTGGAAGTGGAAGGATTTGGATATCACATCTCATGTTATAGGAAGGATCTCAGGTTTGGTATTAGAAGCATTGAGATATCACATCTCATGCTATAGGAAGGGTCTCAGGATTGGAAAGGGAAGGAGTTGGATATCACATCTCAAGCTATAGGAAGGGTCAGTAACATGTTACTATTCCAATCCTGAGACTCTTCTGATAGCATGAGATGTGATATCTCAATGCTTCTAATACCAAACCTGAGATCCTTCCGATAGCATGAGATGTGATATCTCAATGCTTCTAATACCAAACCTGAGATCCTTCCTATAACATGAGATGTGATATCCAAATCCTTCCCCTTCCAAACCTGAGACCCTCCCTTTAACATGAGATGTGATATCTAACTCCTTCCCATTCCATTCCTGAGACCCTTCTGATAGCATGAGATGTGATATCTCAATGCCTCTAATACCAAACCTGAGATCCTACCTCTAACATGAAATGAGATATCCAACTCTTTCCCCTTCCAAACCTGAGAGCCTTCCTATAGCATGAGATGTGATATCCAAGTCCTTCCCATTCCAATACTGAGACCCTTCCTATAGCTTGAGATGTGATATCCAACTCCTTCCCATTCCAATTCTGAGACCCTTCCTATAGCATGAGATGTGATATCTCAATGTTTATACCAAACCTGAGAGCCTACCTATAGCATGAGATGTGATATCCAAGTCCATCCCATTCCAATCCTTAGACCCTTCCTACAGCATGCGATGTGAATATCTCAATGATTCTAATACCAAACCAGAGACTCTTCCTATAACATGAGATGGGATATCCAACTCCTTCCCATTCCAATTCTGAGACCCTTCCTATACTATGAGACTTGATATCTCAATGCTTCTAATACCAAACCTGAGACCCGTAATATAACATGAGATGTGATATCCAAATCCTTCCCCTTCCAAACCTTAGACCCGTCCTTTATCATGAGATGTGATATCCAACTCCTTCCCATTCCAATCCTGAGACCCTTCCGATATCATGAGATGTGATATCTCAAAGCTTCTAATATCAAACTTGAGACCCTCCCTATAGCATGAGATGTGATATCCAAGTCCTTCCCATTCCAATCCTGAGACCCTTCCTATAGCATGAGATGTGATATCTCAATGCTTCTAATACCAAACCTGAGACCCTTCCTATAACATGAGATGGGAATATCCAACTCCTTCCCATTCCAATCTTGAGACCCTTACGATAGCAGAGATGTGATATCTCAATGCTTATACCACACCTGAGATCCTTCCTATAACATGAGATGTGATATCCAACTCCTTCCCATTCTAATCCTGAGACACTTCCTATAGCATGAGATGTGATATCTCACTGCTTATACCAAACCTGAGACCCTTCCCATAGCAGGAGATGTGATATCCAACTCCTTCCCATTCCAATCCTCAGACCCTTCCTATAGCATGAGATGTGATATCTCAATGCTTCTAATGTCAAACTTGAGACCCTACCTATAGCATGAGATGTGATATCCAAGTCCTTCCCATTCCAATCCTGAGACACTTCCTATAGCATGAGATGTGATATCTCAATGCTTCTAATACCAAACCTGAGACTCTTCCTATAACATGAGATGGGATATCCAACTCCTTCCAATTCCAATCCTGAGACCCTTTTGATAGCAGAGATGTGATATCTCAATGTTTATACCAAACCTGAGACCCTTCCTACGGCATGAGATGTCATATTCAACTCCTTCCCATTCCAATCCTGAGACCCTTCCTATAGCATGAGATTTGATATCCAACTCCTTCCCATTCCAATCCTGAGACCCTTCCTATAGCATGAGATGTGATGTCTCAATGCTTCTAATACCAAACCTGAGATCCTTCCTATAACATGAGATGTGATATCCAACTCCTTCCATTCCAATCCTGAGATCCTTCCTATAGCATGAGATGTGATATATCAATGCTTATACCAAACCTGAGACCCTTCCTATAGCATGAGATGTGATATCCAACTCCTTCCCATTCCAATCCTGAGACCCTTCCTATAGCCTGAGATGTGATATCCAATTCCTTCCCATTCCAATCCTGAGACCCTTCCTATAGCATGAGATGTGATATCTCAATGCTTATACCAAACCTGAGAGCCTACCTATAACATGAGATGTGATATCCAAGTCCATCCCATTCCAATCCTTAGACCCTTCCTACAGCATGCGATGTGATATCTCAATGATTCTAATACCAAACCAGAGACTCTTCCTATAACATGAGATGGGATATCCAACTCCTTCCCATTCCAATCCTGAGCCGCTTCCGATAGCAGAAATGTGATATCTCAATGCTTATACCAAACCTGAGACCCTTCCTATAACATGAGATGTGATATCCAACCCCTTCCCGTTCCAAACCTGAGACACTAACTATAGCATATGTGATATCCAACTCCTTCCCATTCCAAACATGAGACCCTTCCTATAGCAAGAAAGTAATATCCAACTCCTACCCATTCCAATCCTGAGACCCTTCGTATAGCAAGAGATGTGATATCCAAATCCTTCCCATTCCAATCCTGAGACCCTTCCTATAACATGAGATGTGATATCCAACTTCTTCCCATTCCAACCTGAGACACTTCCTATAGCATGAGAAGGGATATCCAACTCCTTCCCAATCCAATCCTGAGACCGTTCCGATAGCAGAGATGTGATATCTCAATGCTTATACCAAACCTGAGACCCTTCCTATGGCATGAGATGTGATATCCAACTCCTTGCCATTCAAATCCTGAGACCCTTCCTATAGCATGAGAAGGGATATCCAACTCCTTCCCAATCCAATCCTGAGACCCTTCCGATAGCAGCGACGTGATATCTCAATGCTTCTACCAAACCTGAGACCCTTCCTTTAGCATGAGATGTGATATCCAAATCCTTCACATTCCAATCCTGAGACCCTTCCTATAGCATGAGATGTGATATCTCAATGCTTCTAATACCAAACCTGAGATCCTTCCTATAACATGAGATGTGATATCCAATTCCTTCCCATTCCAAACCTGAGACCCTTCCTATTGGATGAGATGTGATATCCAACTCCTTCCCATTCCAACCCTGAGACCCTTCCTATAGCATGAGATGTGATGTCTCAATGCTTCTAATACCAAACCTGAGATCCTTCCTATAACATGAGATGTGATATCCAACTCCTTCCATTCCAATCCTGAGACCCGTCCTATAGCATGAGATGTGATATCTCAATGCTTATACCAAACCTGAGACCCTTCCTATAGCATGAGATGTGATATCTCAATGCTTCTAATACCAAACCTGAGATCCTTCCTCTAACATGAAATGTGATATCCAACTCCTTCCCTTTCCAAACCTAAGAGCCTATCTATAGCATGAGATGTGATATCCAAGTCCTTCACATTCCAACCCTTAGACCCTTCCTACAGCATGCAATATGATATCTCAATGATTCTAATAACAAACCTGAGACCCGTCCTATAACATGAGATGGGATATCCAACTCCTTCCCATTCCAATCCTGAGACACTTCCGATAGCAGAGATGTGATATCTCAATGCTTATACCAAACTTGAGACCCTTCCTATAACATGAGATGTGATATCCAAATCCTTCTCGTTCCAAACCTGAGACCTTTCCTTTAGCATGAGATGTGATATCCAGCTCCTTCCCATTCCAATCCTGAGACACTTCCGATAGCATGAGATGTGATATCTCAATGCTTCTAATATCAAAACTGAGACCCTCCCTATAGCATGATATGTGATATCTAAGTCCTTCCCATTCCAATCCTGAGACCCTCCCTATATCATGAGATGTGATATCCAACTCCTTCCCATTCCAATCCTGAGACCCTTCCTATAGCATGAGATATGATATCTCAATACTTCTAATACCAAACGTGAGATCCTTCCGATAACATGAGATTTGATATCCAAATCCTTCCCCTTCCAAACCTGAGACCCTCCCTTTAGCATGAAATGTGATATCCAACTCCTTCCTATTCCAATCCTGAGACTCTTCTGATAGCATGAGATGTGATATCTCAATGCTTCTAATACCAAACCTGAGATCCTTCCGATAGCATGAGATGTGATATCTCAATGCTTCTAATACCAAACCTGAGATCCTTCCTATAACATGAGATGTGATATCCAAATCCTTCCCCTTCCAAACCTGAGACCCTCCCTTTAGCATGAGATGTGATATCTAACTCCTTCCCATTCCATTCCTGAGACCCTTCTGATAGCATGAGATGTGATATCTCAATGCCTCTAATACCAAACCTGAGATCCTACCTCTAACATGAAATGAGATATCCAACTCTTTCCCCTTCCAAACCTGAGAGCCTTCCTATAGCATGAGATGTGATATCCAAGTCCTTCCCATTCCAATACTGAGACCCTTCCTATAGCTTGAGATGTGATATCCAACTCCTTCCCATTCCAATTCTGAGACCCTTCCTATAGCATGAGATGTGATATCTCAATGCTTATACCAAACCTGAGAGCCTACCTATAGCATGAGATGTGATATCCAAGTCCATCCCATTCCAATCCTTAGACCCTTCCTACAGCATGCGATGTGAATATCTCAATGATTCTAATACCAAACCAGAGACTCTTCCTATAACATGAGATGGGATATCCAACTCCTTCCCATTCCAATTCTGAGACCCTTCCTATACTATGAGACTTGATATCTCAATGCTTCTAATACCAAACCTGAGACCCGTAATATAACATGAGATGTGATATCCAAATCCTTCCCCTTCCAAACCTTAGACCCTTCCTTTATCATGAGATGTGATATCCAACTCCTTCCCATTCCAATCCTGAGACCCTTCCGATATCATGAGATGTGATATCTCAAAGCTTCTAATATCAAACCTGAGACCCTCCCTATAGCATGAGATGTGATATCCAAGTCCTTCCCATTCCAATCCTGAGACCCTTCCTATAGCATGAGATGTGATATCTCAATGCTTCTAATACCAAACCTGAGACCGTTCCTATAACATGAGATGGGAATATCCAACTCCTTCCCATTCCAATCTTGAGACCCTTCCGATAGCAGAGATGTGATATCTCAATGCTTATACCACACCTGAGATCCTTCCTATAACATGAGATGTGATATCCAACTCCTTCCCATTCCAATCCTGAGACACTTCCTATAGCATGAGATGTGATATCTCACTGCTTATACCAAACCTGAGACCCTTCCCATAGCAGGAGATGTGATATCCAACTCCTTCCCATTCCAATCCTCAGACCCTTCCTATAGCATGAGATGTGATATCTCAATGCTTCTAATGTCAAGCTTGAGACCCTACCTATAGCATGAGATGTGATATCCAAGTCCTTCCCATTCCAATCCTGAGACACTTCCTATATCATGAGATGTGATATCTCAATGCTTCTAATACCAAACCTGAGACTCTTCCTATAACATGAGATGGGATATCCAACTCCTTCCAATTCCAATCCTGAGACCCTTTTGATAGCAGAGATGTGATATCTCAATGTTTATACCAAACCTGAGACCCTTCCTACGGCATGAGATGTCATATTCAACTCCTTCCCATTCCAATCCTGAGACCCTTCCTATAGCATGAGATTTGATATCCAACTCCTTCCCATTCCAATCCTGAGACCCTTCCTATAGCATGAGATGTGATGTCTCAATGCTTCTAATACCAAACCTGAGATCCTTCCTATAACATGAGATGTGATATCCAACTCCTTCCATTCCAATCCTGAGACCCTTCCTATAGCATGAGATGTGATATCTCAATGCTTATACCAAACCTGAGACCCTTCCTATAGCATGAGATGTGATATCCAACTCCTTCCCATTCCAATCCTGAGACCCTTCCTATAGCCTGAGATGTGATATCCAATTCCTTCCCATTCCAATCCTGAGACCCTTCCTATAGCATGAGATGTGATATCTCAATGCTTATACCAAACCTGAGAGCCTACCTATAATATGAGATGTGATATCCAAGTCCATCCCATTCCAATCCTTAGACCCTTCCTACAGCATGCGATGTGATATCTCAATGATTCTAATACCAAACCAGAGACTCTTCCTATAACATGAGATGGGATATCCAACTCATTCCCATTCCAATCCTGAGCCGCTTCCGATAGCAGAGATGTGATATCTCAATGCTTATACCAAACCTGAGACCCTTCCTATAACATGAGATGTGATATCCAACTCCTTCCCGTTCCAAACCTGAGACACTAACTATAGCATATGTGATATCCAACTCCTTCCCATTCCAAACATGAGACCCTTCCTATAGCAAGAAAGTAATATCCAACTCCTACCCATTCCAATCCTGAGACCCTTCCTATAGCAAGAGATGTGATATCCAAATCCTTCCCATTCCAATCCTGAGACCCTTCCTATAACATGAGATGTGATATCCAACTCCTTCCCATTCCAACCTGAGACACTTCCTATAGCATGAGAAGGGGTATCCAACTCCTTCCCAATCCAATCCTGAGACCCTTCCGATAGCAGAGATGTGATATCTCAATGCTTATACCAAACCTGAGACCCTTCCTATGGCATGAGATGTGATATCCAACTCCTTGCCATTCAAATCCTGAGACCCTTCCTATAGCATGAGAAGGGATATCCAACTCCTTCCCAATCCAATCCTGAGACCCTTCCGATAGCAGCGACGTGATATCTCAATGCTTCTACCAAACCTGAGACCCTTCCTTTAGCATGAGATGTGATATCCAAATCCTTCACATTCCAATCCTGAGACCCTTCCTATAGCATGAGATGTGATATCTCAATGCTTCTAATACCAAACCTGAGATCCTTCCTATAACATGAGATGTGATATCCAATTCCTTCCCATTCCAAACCTGAGACCCTTCCTATTGGATGAGATGTGATATCCAACTCCTTCCCATTCCAACCCTGAGACCCTTCCTATAGCATGAGATGTGATGTCTCAATGCTTCTAATACCAAACCTGAGATCCTTCCTATAACATGAGATGTGATATCCAACTCCTTCCATTCCAATCCTGAGACCCGTCCTATAGCATGAGATGTGATATCTCAATGCTTATACCAAACATGAGACCCTTCCTATAGCATATGTCATATCCAACTGCTTCCCAATCCAATCCTGAGACCCTTCCTATAGCATAAGATGTGATATCTCAATGCTTCTAATACCAAACCTGAGATCCTTCCTCTAACATGAAATGTGATATCCAACTCCTTCCCTTTCCAAACCTAAGAGCCTATCTATAGCATGAGATGTGATATCCAAGTCCTTCACATTCCAACCCTTAGACCCTTCCTACAGCATGCAATATGATATCTCAATGATTCTAATAACAAACCTGAGACCCGTCCTATAACATGAGATGGGATATCCAACTCCTTCCCATTCCAATCCTGAGACACTTCCGAAAGCAGAGATGTGATATCTCAATGCTTATACCAAACCTGAGACCCTTCCTATAACATGAGATGTGATATCCAAATCCTTCTCGTTCCAAACCTGAGACCCTTCCTTTAGCATGAGATGTGATATCCAGTTCCTTCCCATTCCAATCCTGAGACACTTCCGATAGCATGAGATGTGATATCTCAATGCTTCTAATATCAAAACTGAGACCCTCCCTATAGCATGATATGTGATATCTAAGTCCTTCCCATTCCAATCCTGAGACCCTCCCTATAGCATGAGATGTGATATCCAACTCCTTCCCATTCCAATCCTGAGACCCTTCCTATAGCATGAGATATGATATCTCAATACTTCTAATACCAAACGTGAGATCCTTCCGATAACATGAGATGTGATATCCAAATCCTTCCCCTTCCAAACCTGAGACCCTCCCTTTAGCATGAAATGTGATATCCAACTCCTTCCTATTCCAATCCTGAGACTCTTCTGATAGCATGAGATGTGATATCTCAATGCTTCTAATACCAAACCTGAGATCCTTCCGATAGCATGAGATGTGATATCTCAATGCTTCTAATACCAAACCTGAGATCCTTCCTATAACATGAGATGTGATATCCAAATCCTTCCCCTTCCAAACCTGAGACCCCCCCTTTAGCATGAGATGTGATATCTAACTCCTTCCCATTCCATTCCTGAGACCCTTCTGATAGCATGAGATGTGATATCTCAATGCCTCTAATACCAAACCTGAGATCCTACCTCTAACATGAAATGAGATATCCAACTCTTTCCCCTTCCAAACCTGAGAGCCTTCCTATAGCATGAGATGTGATATCCAAGTCCTTCCCATTCCAATACTGAGACCCTTCCTATAGCTTGAGATGTGATATCCAACTCCTTCCCATTCCAATTCTGAGACCCTTCCTATAGCATGAGATGTGATATCTCAATGCTTATACCAAACCTGAGAGCCTACCTATAGCATGAGATGTGATATCCAAGTCCATCCCATTCCAATCCTTAGACCCTTCCTACAGCATGCGATGTGAATATCTCAATGATTCTAATACCAAACCAGAGACTCTTCCTATAACATGAGATGGGATATCCAACTCCTTCCCATTCCAATTATGAGACCCTTCCTATACTATGAGACTTGATATCTCAATGCTTCTAATACCAAACCTGAGACCCGTAATATAACATGAGATGTGATATCCAAATCCTTCCCCTTCCAAACCTTAGACCCTTCCTTTATCATGAGATGTGATATCCAACTCCTTCCCATTCCAATCCTGAGACCCTTCCGATATCATGACATGTGATATCTCAAAGCTTCTAATATCAAACTTGAGACCCTCCCTATAGCATGAGATGTGATATCCAAGTCCTTCCCATTCCAATCCTGAGACCCTTCCTATAGCATGAGATGTGATATCTCAATGCTTCTAATACCAAACCTGAGACCCTTCCTATAACATGAGATGGGAATATCCAACTCCTTCCCATTCCAATCTTGAGACCCTTCCGATAGCAGAGATGTGATATCTCAATGCTTATACCACACCTGAGATCCTTCCTATAACATGAGATGTGATATCCAACTCCTTCCCATTCCAATCCTGAGACACTTCCTATAGCATGAGATGTGATATCTCACTGCTTATACCAAACCTGAGACCCTTCCCATAGCAGGAGATGTGATATCCAACTCCTTCCCATTCCAATCCTCAGACCCTTCCTATAGCATGAGATGTGATATCTCAATGCTTCTAATGTCAAACTTGAGACCCTACCTATAGCATGAGATGTGATATCCAAGTCCTTCCCATTCCAATCCTGAGACACTTCCTATAGCATGAGATGTGATATCTCAATGCTTCTAATACCAAACCTGAGACTCTTCCTATAACATGAGATGGGATATCCAACTCCTTCCAATTCCAATCCTGAGACCCTTTTGATAGCAGAGATGTGATATCTCAATGTTTATACCAAACCTGAGACCCTTCCTACGGCATGAGATGTCATATTCAACTCCTTCCCATTCCAATCCTGAGACCCTTCCTATAGCATGAGATGTGATGTCTCAATGCTTCTAATACCAAACCTGAGATCCTTCCTATAACATGAGATGTGATATCCAACTCCTTCCATTCCAATCCTGAGACCCTTCCTATAGCATGAGATGTGATATCTCAATGCTTATACCAAACCTGAGACCCTTCCTATAGCATGAGATGTGATATCCAACTCCTTCCCATTCCAATCCTGAGACCCTTCCTATAGCATGAGATGTGATATCTCAATGCCTCTAATACCAAACCTGAGATCCTTCCTCTAACATGAAATGTGATATCCAACTCCTTCACTTTCCAAACCTGAGAGCCTATCTATAGCATGAGATGTGATATCCAAGTCCTTCCCATTCCAATCCTTAGACCCTTCCTACAGCATGCAATATGATATCTCAATGATTCTAATGAAAAAACCTGAGACCCGTCCTATATCATGAGATGGGATATCCAACTCCTTCCCATTCCAATCCTGAGACACGTCCGATAGCAGAGATGTGATATCTCAATGTTTATACCAAACCTGAGACCCTTCCTATAACATGAGATGTGATATCCAACTCCTTCCCGTTCCAAACCTGAGACCTTCCTTTAGCATGAGATGTGATATCCAGCTCCTTCCCATTCCAATCCTGAGACACTTCTGATAGCATAAGATGTGATATCTCAATGCTTCTAATATCAAAACTGAGACCCTCCCTATAGCATATGTGATATCTAAGTCCTTCCCATTCCAATCCTGAGACCCTTCCTATAGCATGAGATGTGATATCTCAATGCTTCTACCAAACCTGAGACCCTTCCTTTAGCATGAGATGTGATATCCAACTCCTTCCCATTCCAATCCTGAGACCCTTCCTATAGCATGAGATGTGATATCTCAATACTTCTAATACCAAACCTGAGATCCTTCCGATAACATGAGATGTGATATCTCAATACTTCTAATACCAAACCTGAGATCCATCCTATAACATGAGATGTGATATCCAAATCCTTCCCCTTCCAAACCTGAGACCCTCCCTTTAGCATGAGATGTGATATCCAACTCCTTCCCATTCCAATCCTGAGACCCTTCTGATAGCATAAGATATGATATCTCAATGCTTCTATACCAAACCTGAGATCCTTCTGATAGCATGAGATGTGATATCTCAATGCTTCTAATACCAAACCTGAGATCCTACCTCTAACATGAAATGTGATATCCAACTCTTTCCCCTTGCAAACCTGAGAGCCTTCCTATAGCATGAGAGGTGATATCCAAGTCCTTCCCATTCCAATCCTGAGACCCTTCCTATAACATGAGATGTGATATCCAACTCCTTCCCATTCCAACCTGAGACCCTTCCTATAGCATGAGATGGGATATCCAACTCCTTCCAAATCCAATCCCGATACCCTTCCGATAGCATGAGATGTGATATCCCAATGCTTCTACCAAACCTGAGACCCATATTATGGCATGAGATGTGATATCAAACTCCTTCCCATTCTAATCCTGAGACCCTTCCTATACCATGAGACTTGATATCTCAATGCTTCTGATACCAAACCTGAGACCCGTCCTATAACATGAGATGTGATATCCAAATCCTTCCCCTTCCAAACCTTAGACCCTTCCTTTATCATGAGATGTGATATCCAACTCCTTCCCATTCCAATCTTGAGACCCTTCCGATATCATGAAATGTGATATCTCAATGCTTCTATCAAACTTGAGACCCTCCCTATAGCATGAGATGTGATATCCAAGTCCTTCCCATTCCAATCCTGAGACCCTTCCTATAGCATGAGATGTGATATCTCAATGCTTCTAATACCAAACCTGAGACCCTTCCTATAACATGAGATGGGAATATCCAACTCCTTCCCATTCCAATCCTTAGACCCTTCCTACAGCATGCAATATGATATCTCAATGATTTTAATAAAAAACCTGAGACCCGTCCTATAACATGAGATGGGATATCCAACTCCTTCCCATTCCAATCCTGAGACACTTCCGATGGTAGAGATGTGATATCTCAATGTTTATACCAAACCTGAGACCCTTCCTATAACATGAGATGTGATATCCAACTCCTTCCCATTCCAATCCTGAGACCCTTCCTATAGCATGAGATGTGATATCCAACTCCATCCCATTCCAATCCTGAGACCCTTCTGATAGCATAAGATATGATATCTCAATGCTTCTATACCAAACCTGAGATCCTTCTATTAGCATGAGATGTGATATCTCAATGCTTCTAATACCAAACCTGAGATCCTACCTCTAACATGAAATGTGATATCCAACTCTTTCCCCTTGCAAACCTGAGAGCCTTCCTATAGCATGAGATGTGATATCCAAGTCCTTCCCATTCCAATCCTGAGACCCTTCCTATGAGATGTGATATCCAACTCCTTCCCATTCCAACCTGAGACCCTTCCTATAGCATGAGATGGGATATCCAACTCCTTCCAAATCCAATCCCGATACCCTTCCGATAGCATGAGATGTGATATCCCAATGCTTCTACCAAACCTGAGACCCATATTATGGCATGAGATGTGATATCAAACTCCTTCCCATTCTAATCCTGAGACCCTTCCTATACCATGAGACTTGATATCTCAATGCTTCTAATCCCAAACCTGAGACCCGTCCTATAACATGAGATGTGATATCCAAATCCTTCCCCTTCCAAACCTTAGACCCTTCCTTTATCATGAGATGTGATATCCAACTCCTTCCCATTCCAATCTTGAGACCCTTCCGATATCATGAAATGTGATATCTCAATGCTTCTATCAAACTTGCGACCCTCCCTATAGCATGAGATGTGATATCCAAGTCCTTCCCATTCCAATCCTGAGACCCTTCCTATAGCATGAGATGTGATATCTCAATGCTTCTAATACCAAACCTGAGACCCTTCCTATAACATGAGATGGGAATATCCAACTCCTTCCCATTCCAATCCTTAGACCCTTCCTACAGCATGCAATATGATATCTCAATGATTTTAATAAAAAACCTGAGACCCGTCCTATAACATGAGATGGGATATCCAACTCCTTCCCATTCCAATCCTGAGACACTTCCGATGGTAGAGATGTGATATCTCAATGTTTATACCAAACCTGAGACCCTTCCTATAACATGAGATGTGATATCCAACTCCTTCCCATTCCAATCCTGAGACCCTTCCTATAGCATGAGATGTGATATCCAACTCCATCCCATTCCAATCCTGAGACCCTTCCTATAGCATGAGATGTGATGTCTCAATGCTTCTAATACCAAACCTGAGATCCTTCCTTTAACATGAGATGTGATATCCAACTCCTTCCATTCCAATCCTTAGACCCTTCCTACAGCATGCAATATGATATCTCAATGATTTTAATAAAAAACCTGAGACCCGTCCTATAACATGAGATGGGATATCCAACTCCTTCCCATTCCAATCCTGAGACACTTCCGATAGCAGAGATGTGATATCTCAATGTTTATACCAAACCCGAGACCCTTCCTATAACATGAGATGTGATATCCAACTCCTTCCCGTTCCAAACCTGAGACCCTTCCTTTAGCATGAGATGTGATATCCAGCTCCTTCCCATTCCAATCCTGAGACACTTCCGATAGCATGAGATGTGATATCTCAAGGCTTCTAATATCAAAACTGAGACCCTCTCTATAGCATGATATGTGATATCTAAGTCCTTCCCATTCCAATCCTGAGACCCTATAGCATGAGATGTGATATCTCAATGCTTATCCTTGATTCCTGTTGTAAATTGATTTCCTTTGCAGGCCGACTCCTGTCACAAATGCCTTGTCTGCATGCATTCTCCCCTGGCCATTCGCTCACCGTGGCTATTTGCCTACCCCCTTCCTCTCTCAGTGGATGGACTTCTCCATCCTTGCCTCCTACCACTCAACTCCGCCTACTTGGAGAATTCAACATGAACCTGTATGCTTCCTGACCTGGACTTTTACGAGATCTGCAACTCTTCATGTCGCTGGCCCTACACACTGCAGGGAATACTCGGGATTTTCTGATCTCAGACCTCCCCCTCTGTAACCCTCTCAACAATCCTCTCCCGTGGTGATCAAGTTCTCATCTCCAAAGAAGGCTAACTGCCAGCTATTCCTCCTCAGAGGAGTTCTCCCTTTCTGTCCCTGCTCCCTGCACAGTTTCGCGTTGCAAACACTCGCTTTCCTGCTCTCTGGTTTAGACGCTTTTCCTTCTCAGAGGCCTTCTTCCTTTCTGCCCTTTTCGCGTTGCAAGTACTCGCTTCCCAGCTCTCTGGTTTAGACGCGTGTTCCCTGCCTTCTCTCCTCTTCCCGCTGCCTTCAAATCAAAAAATGAGCTCCAAAAGATACACAGTGCTCAGAATGCTCTATAACACCCATTATTCAACATATAGCCGTAATCCGCTAGACGTATTGAAACGTGCTGTAAACTAGCAAAAACAGCTAGAAAATGTACTTTCCTCGCGTTTTTGTAAATGCTAATTCTGATGGGTTCCCATGTATGTACTGTCCGTGCGTTTGTTGTCGAATCCTGATGTTTTTAACCACTGTTCTCCCATACAAGGGGGGGGGGGGTCAACGTCTACTGCTGTTCACAGGCTGAATGTATACGGCTGAAATCTTCTAGGCATTATCAGCTTTCCTGACTGTTTTGGAACGTGTATTTGCCATCTGTTAATGCAGTCGCCCTGTGTTCATCGTCCCTTCTACTTCACAGGCTGCACTCCCCTGGTGATCACATTCTCCTCTCCAGAGCAGGCTGACTACTGTAGGGTATTTTGTGGAGATTTGGGGCCTGACGGTATTTTATTACCGCCGAAAAATAACTTAGCAATAATCACTCTTTGTATTCAGATTTGGCCATGTGCAACAATAATACAATGGACATGCATTATTTCAGCACCCAGACCTGCATATTTGGTATACGTGGTTGGTGGTATTTTGGTGAGAATAATTCCCTTGTTTTATTTGTGGCCCCAATGTCCAGAATCCCTTATCTTTGCTTAGATTTTTCGTGTGATCACTAGAGAGACCTCAGACCTGCATTCTAGGAATACCACATTTTCCAGTGATAGTGTTGGTGTGCCACCATGGGCGAACTCACTGACTTATTTACGACAGAGAGCTATATGTGGTAGTCTTGTGGTAATTTCCACTACCTTATATACGGTAGGAAGCTATGTTCAGAGAGTCTCTCTTCCCGTTGGCTCATGTACCTCCAACAAGCTATGCTACAGTCACTCACAATTATTCATACTGATTTTGACATGCACACATCTGTCTTAAAATGACCATTGCACTGTTTAAAAATCTCCCCACATCATCAGCATTGTAATGGTAAACAATAAACATCACCCGTCTGTTTTCAAATATTTTTCTGTATTATAAAAGTTGTATTTAAAAACGATCTCATTCTTTACAGAAATAAAATGGTACAGTCAAAGCATTGTCTGTGACACTCTGCAAAGATAGTGGCGGAGAACAGAACTCAAATTGCAACATTATCACTTGATTAAGACACGCACAGGAATCCTACACTGACTGCATATTACCGTACACACTCAGCTCCCACACTTCTCATTACCTTATCTTTTTAGTTGTTCTCTTTGTGAATGTGGCTCTCTTGGATTAACTCCAGCAAAAAGGAACGCTTGCCTTCTCAAACCGGGGTCATTGCCTGGAATTCTCAGCTTTTACAGATAGGAATGCCTCAGCCAGTGGAAAGGTCCTTCTTTCAGCTCTCCCCAATCTCGACTGCAGCAGGACACAGGAATCTGCATTCAGTCAGGAGCAGCACAGCCAGGTCTTCTCCCCAATAGTGCAGAAAGATGTCTGCCTGTCTTTTTCCCTGATACTGCCCACTAAAACTTTCCTCTCAGCCCTCTGTATGACGTGTCCCAATGAAATCCATCATCTCTCATCCTCCTACTCTTCAACAATAGCTTCGCTTATACATTTGCAATTGTTGCAAATCTGACTTCCTTCTTCCTGCAGTTACTGTGCACAAAAACACGGAGAATCAGGCAGAGAAGAGAAGAAAAAAATCTGCACACGCATTTAAATGGTTTTCAGAGTATGCCTAATTCTGCAGTGGAGAACACATTTTATTAGTGGGTTATGTTAAATAAGGTTTTATTAGTCAGGTTAATTGTTAATAGGTTAGCTGTTAATTTTCAAATGTGTCTCTAGCAATATAGGCATTTCAGGTGAAAAATAGTGTGCATTTTTAAATGAGCACGTGTGCTTTTAACTGTAAAAATAGATTTGCATCTTATATGTTAAAATCGTTTTTGACTGAATAGCCTGTCTTTCCTTGTTAATCTGGTAACCCATATAGCAATGCACCGCACCCTTGTGGTGGTGCTGCAAAAAAAATGTGCTACTTGTGCAGTATTACTGTACTCTGTACTGTAACACGCCAAATATCCTTACATATACCCTCCTTTTGTTTTTAGAACTTGGCTATAATCCAAGTCAATTCCTAAAAACAACTTGTTTTTTTTACAATATAGCAATCCAACAAAATGAATATTCATGTGCATCAATGAAAATTTGCAATCAACATTTCATCTGAGTCCATCAGTTCATAAAATGTTCCACATTTGCCTTCTCAGTGGAAGTGGCATTACTTTAAGTTTAAATTTTCCAAGTCAATTAAAAACAATGAAATAAAACAACTAACTAAAACAAATAAGTAATATAACAAGTTAAAATAAATAATTAAAATAATAAATACGTGGAACTTCATATGCCGGAACTTTTGTTTTGTCTCTTTTGGTATGTCCCGACCAGCGATGTTATTCGGTTCATTCGAGTACTCTTTCATCTTGGCAATCTTGAATCCACAGTAGTCATCTCTTTTGGCATTCCGGTTATTTTGTCTTCACCTCCACCTGGAGGCAGGCATCTTTTGGTCTTCATCCAGGGGACTCCAGGACTCCATCGTCTCCCGTGGCCTCTGATCCCGGAACCTCCGACCAAATAATGTTAATTGTCTAAATCAAAATAGAAAATAAACAGATTAAGTACATAGCACAATACTAACTTCATCCTTTTGCCAAAAATAAAACATGCTTGGTAAAAATATTTCTTTTCTTTTTTTTTTTCTGAAATTAAACACAAGTTAAAAGAAAACAAACACATATAAAACAGCATTCAATATTTAATACACTTTCTCTCTGCACACCAACCATGAGCTTCCATTATATGTGCATTTATTTATTTATTTATTTATTTATTTATTTATTTATTTATTTATATTTATTTTATATTATATTTTACATATACTACAGTGTTTATGTGCCATCATAACAATCAACTTTTTAACTTCTTTGTCACTGCCTCCTGATTGTACCCATTTATTTTCTCTTTTTGTGTTCAAGTGATTTTATCTGTTTCTACATGCTCAAGCCGCCTGATCTCATGTCTGGGATGGCATGGTTTGATTTGATTTACATGGACAAACTGCTCTATTGCTGTTTCACCTTCATTTTTCAAAATTTTATACACTACAGGAGAAACCTTATCTATAATTCGAAATGGCCCCTGCCAGGCTGCTAGAAATTTAGAATTTTTCTGTTTACTTTTTCCAAAATGAAACTTGTACACCTGATCCCCTACATTGTATTCCTTTACTGATGTCTTTTTGTCATAATATGACTTAGCACTGTCAGCAGCTCTTTCCAGATTTCTCTGCACAAAAGCAAATGCATGTTGCAAATGCCTCCTCAGTTCATCAATATATTCATGAACTGTGGATGCACTCACTAGAGTTTGCTCATGTGTTCTGTATAGTAGGTGTTGTGGTAACACCATTTTCCTACCTGTTAAGACCTCATGGGGGTTAACACCTGTTGCTTTTGGCAGGAGTCGACCTGATTGCCATCAGAACCAACGGTAAACGTAAATCCCAGCTGGAACCTGCTTCTGCCACAAATTTCTTTAAAATATCCACAACAGACCTATTGCTTCTTTCAACTGTACCTGAAGACGCCGCCCGATATGCGATATGTAGTTTCCTTTTCACACCTAGTATTTGCCATACCTTACTCATTAGAGTACTTGTGAAATGACTTCCTCTGTCTGACTCAATTCTTTGTGGCAACCCAAACCTTGAGAACACATGGTTTACCAGCAATGTGGCTGCTGTTTGCGCACTACAATCTGGTGCAGGAACGCATTCAATCCACTTTGACATCAAACATACCACACTCAAAATATAACGGTGCCCCCTGCTCGACCTTTTTAAAGGACCTACATAGTCTATTTGCAAATCTGACCATGGGAGAGTTAGGCCTCTTTTCATCAATGGTGCTCTATGCATTGGTGAAGCAGGTTTAAATTGGGCGCATACTAGACATCCTCTAGTATATAATTCCACATCTTGGGACATATGTGGCCAGTAAGCATAATCTTTTAGTATTTCTAATGTTTTTTGTGAACCTCTATGGCCTGCAGTTATGGCATCGTGTGCATGGTGTAGCATTAGTCCTCTGAATGAAAGGGGTACTACCCACTGTATTTGCCCTGTTATGGACTCTCTAATCATGAGTCCATCCTGTAATCTAATTCGTGTTTTGTTCTTTAATAACACCCTCAACTCTTCTTTTCCCATACAATCATTTTCTGTTAAAGGATTTTGTTCAGGATCTATCAAATGATTATAATAGATTCCCAAAATTTGATCATTCTTTTGTGCCTCAATCAAATCTTGGTCTGGCGTGTCATGACTCCACTGCACCACCGGTTGATCTACCTCCTTTGGTGCTTTAGAACGTGTGACTGCATCAATTTGTATTTCACCCATTAAATAATCAATAGGTAGCAATTCTCCCATCACAGCCCCAATCTTAGCCAGATGGTCTGCCTTATCATTTCCCTCCTTATCCTCTCCTGGTGTTTTTAAATGCCCACGAATTTTTCTCCAGTATATTGTTAAATTATTTTCTGACACCAAATAGTCTATGGCTTGTATCATTTTTCCATGTTTAAGTGGTTTTTTGTTGTATGTAACCATGCCTCTTGCTTTCCAACCAGGCAAATACTCCACAAAGCTATTCCGTGCATAGTCAGAATCAGTCACCAGGACAATTTCACTGAACTTTTTATCAACTGCAGTAGCAATTGCTTTATAGATGGCTGCCAATTCCGCCACCTGACTGCTCCTATCCCCAATCCTCATCCCTATACTAGGAACGCCTTCACATTTCAACCAGACATTTCCTATTCCTGCCACTAATTGTTTATTACTGTCATTTTCAATGTGAAAAGCACAACCATCCACATATACAGTTGGCAAATCCTTGCATGTTTTTTCATCAAAAGCTTTGTGTGGTGATTGTTCAAATTCCTGTAAACTAGCTTCCACTTCCATTTCATTTGGTATTTGTTCAGCTGCACAGTCATGTAAGTCAGCTAACCCTTGAGCAATTGGGCTCTTTTTATTTTGTCCATATCTTACTTCTACGGGAAAACCTTGTAATGCCAGCGTCCATGAAGTGATTCTGGATTGCGCTAGATTGCCTGATCTAATTCTTTTACTCTCTAAAAATTGCAAAGGTTGATGATTTGTTTCAATAATCACCTTTTCTCCCTGAACAATGGGGCGAAAATGTTGTAGCGCCCACACAGTGGTTAATAGGGCCTTCTCACATTCATTAAATTTCATTTCAACTTGGGAAAATGCCTTACTTGCATATGCAATGGTTTTGGGATTCAAATCGTGTTTTTGTGATAACACTGCTGACATACAATGTTCAGAAAAGCCTATTTCTATAAAGAAATCCCTGTCCTTTATGGGGTATGCTAAACATGGTGCCTTTACAAGACATTCCTTCAATCTAGCCACTGCATCAGACTGCTCTCTTTCCCATCTCCAGGGAGTATTTAGTTTAAGCAGTTTAGTCAATGGTTGAGTGATTTCTGCATAATTCTCAATGAACTTTCTGTTATAGCCTGTCATCCCTAATAAACTTTTTACTCCTTTCACATTTTTAGGATCTTTTAATCTTTGTATGGCCTCTATTTTCTTCCTTTGTGGATTTAGCCCATGTTCAGTCACTTCATGCCCTAGAAAGTTCACTTTTTTCTTGCACCATTGTGCTTTTTGCAAAGATACTTTGGCGCCTGCTTTCTGCAATTGGCCAAGCACATGTCTTATTTCATCAAAATGGCTTTTAAGGTTTTCACTTTTTATCAGGACATCATCCACATAAACTATTGTTCCTCTTTCCGCTGCATCCGGCATGGCCTTTCTCAAAAATATGCCAAATTCACTCCCACTATTGATGTACCCGAACGGAGCTCTAAGCCAGGCATATTGAGTCCTGTCAAATGTAAAGGAAAATAGGTGTTGTATCTCCTCTGCCAATGGCACACACCAATATCCAGATGTGAGATCTAACGTGGTAAATACATTTGAACCATGTATCTGAGCTAGGCCCTGATCAATGAATGGTAGTGGCCATCTAGATACTGGTACTCTTTTATTTAACTCTCTTAAGTCTGCACACAGCCGCCATTGACCATTTGGCTTTAACACACCTAAAATAGGCGTATTGGATGTGCTATGAATGGGCCTAATTATTCCCCGTGATTCCAAATTTTTAATAATCTCTGCCAATGATTCTAAACATGCCAGCGGTAGTCTATACTGGCGTACAAACACTGGATTTCTGCTACAACCTTCTGGTAGTGTGGCCACATGTAAATCAGTTAAACCACAATCATAAGCATCTTTTGCAAATACATCCTTAAACTCCATAAATATTTCCCACAGGTCGTTTCGATCCCCATCGCTGTCACATGCATCCGCTAAGGAGATCTGCTCTTCTACCATTCTGGAAAATTCTGGAAACTCTTCTGGTAAAGGAATCTCAGCGCTTTCCTCTAACTGTGTGGCTGTGTCTTTTTGTATAGCTGCCACTTTTAAATATTTTGGCATATCAGCTTCCACTTCAATGGGCTGATTTCCTGTTTCATTTTCATTTAAATTAAATATTATGCAATCCTCTTGATGGCATCACACTGTCTCATTTGAATCATAAGGATACACAGAATGAATTTTAAATATTCCTTTGGGCTGAGAGTCCAGGTGTTCTGGCAACTCGCCCTTGGCATCTACATATTTTTCAGGAATATTCACAATCACCATATTATTTAAATCTGCCGTATAATGTGATTTTTGTATGGCCATTCCTAATGGGGAGTTTTCCTCTAAATGAATATCCTGACAACCTTTATTATTTACCATGATTTTTACAGATCCCTCACCAATGTCTACCAATGGAATGTATTCATAATCCAGGCCTTGCTGTTTTATGGATTCATTCAGGCATACTAATGCATCAGAGCCTTTCATCTGCTGCCCATTTTTGCATTTCAGTGTTATTGCAAACTGTTTTGTAAATGCAGGAATAATAGTATCTTTCCTTATTTGTAATTCGATGGCATAAGGAACCAGTTGTGCACAATGATAAGCCCTTCTTTTGTCTTCAAATTCAGGTGCCGGCCCACCTAGGCGTGACCATATTTTTTGATTAAGGAAATCTAACACCATACACATTCTGTGCATGATGTCATTGCCCATGTAAAATTCATTTTGTGCTCCATTCACTATCCATACATTATGGTAAATTGTTTTCTGCCCAATGCTAATTTTAAGCATGCATCTGCCTGCAATTCGGTTTTCAAAGTCTGGACTGTCCAACCCAGAAACATATTGGTTTTTAATCCTAAATTTCGGGATTTCTTCCCTCTCCATAATTTTTTGCAACAATTTCTCATTAATGAAACTCCTTTCATGTTCAAGCGCTAAAGTGGCTTTTATTGTTTTAAGATAATCATTTATACCAACGTGAACCCATGGTTGCTCATCTTCCATGTGTATTTCTGCCAGAGTGGTAATGTGTTTTTCTGAATCTGTTTTAGGAACAATATTCTGTTTGCACGTTTTCTCTTTTAGATAAAAACATAATGTGTGCTCATCTATGGCAGTCTGCCAATCTTTCCTTGGGTCCAAGTATATTTGTACAGGTAGTTTTTCATTGTCGCTCTGATCTTTGTCTTGACACATTAATATAACAGTGACACTAGGTATGCAGCTATTCTGGAGATATACCTCCACAGCATCATTTGTTTTGGCAACGGTGTGACATTCTTTTATATTGCTGTTTTGTGATTTTAGTTTCTTAGGCCTCAATGGTTTTTTGGTTAAGGATCACAGCACTCCATTCACCCCATCTATGAGAGGAGACAATCTTTTCAGGCAATCTGTCCCCATCAGAAATGGAATTTCACAAATAGATGTGATCAATACCTCTTGTTTCATTCTGTGCTTTCCTATTTTTATGTCAACCTCAGTTACACCTATGATGGGCACCTCCTCCCCATTAAAGTTATGCACTGGGCCTTGATTTTCCTTCACTGTGATCTGACTCTGTGGAGGCCTCCCTTCATTGATACTCTTTACCAGCTCCTTGGACATAATTGTGGCCTGTGCGCCAGTGTCAATCATAGCAAAGGTGTGGCACTTTTCTTCTACAGTGATGGGTGCATAATATCTGTCCTCAACTTCCTCTAATACACATAAGAAATGTGAATTCTTACTGATTTCAGGGCTCACCTTTCTCAGGTCTTTTTCACTTTTGGCTAAGCACATTGGTAAATGAAAAGACATTTTTCCCTCCTTTTTACCCATTTCTGTGCAAGATATTTTATTCATTTCTCCATGTTCAGAGGTTTTTTGGAGTGTGGCCACTGTTCGCCCATCCATCTGGGTAGCATCAGAGACCACATTACAATCCTCCAACTGAACATGTGTAACAACATCATTCAGCAATTTGTCATTTTTTAATTCTGTGCACTTGTGATTATTTAGTGTAATACCAGCCCTTTCAGCCTCTTCAAAAATATGTGGCTCAAAGAATTCTTCAGGTGATTGACTTGTACCCTCCTTGTGAGTATTTCCTTTTTCTGTCTGTGTTTGGTCATTGTTTTGCTTGCCCAGGGAAGGAGCTATGGCATCCCCACTTACTCCCTGTTCACTGGTATTCCCCATGCATGAGTCATTTTTCTTAAATCTGTTCCTTTGTTCTTTTGGAATTCCTAATGTTTCTTTTTCATTTGTGCAAATCTTTACTGTTTTATTTAGCTCTAAGCTAAACCGTACCTCCTTTTTAGAAGTATTTGCACTTTCTATCACAATTTCATTTACTGGTACTTTCATTTTTAATCCATTAGGCATCTCAGAGTCGTTATGCAAAATTATATCAGAGCAATCGGTCATTTTGGCACTGCAGTTATCATGAGTACTTAGTCACTTTTCGGAAACCCCCCGGTCATTGCTATGGCCATCAGCCCCCTCTTTGGAAGGTTGTTTTTGCGCTGTATAGAGCTTTCCTATTTGCTCAGCTAACATTTTCACTTGGGCCTCAAGGCACTGGAACCTTTCCATCTCTCTAGGATCCTCTTTCTGTGGCCTAGGTCGATATTGGTTGTTTTCCCCCTGATTGGATCTATTCTGATACCTCTCAGTTGATTGATACCGGTTGGGATGGTTTCTGAACTCTTGATTCATTTGTGGAGGGGAGCGGGTTGCACCCATCCTTTGATTATAGTCCCTTGGTGGGGAATCATCGTACTGGCGTGGACTGTAGTTCACGTTTTGCCTCATGTCCTGTCTCTCAGATTGTGGGTACTGGCCCCTATGTTGATTTCCATTATCAGTAAATCGATCCACATATCGGGGCCTATCCTGATTACCATATATCATGGTGTTGGGATCAAACCTACTCTGTGTCCCCAATGACTGGTAGGGACCATCATTTCTTTGATCTTGATTTTGTCTCTGGTTATTGTTCATACCTGCCATATCAGACCGGTATCTTACCCGGGGTCTATCCCCTAAGTACCTAGGGCTGATGTAGCTCTCTCTATTACTAGGATCATGTGATTGGAACATTGGTACAGGAAATGGCGATCTTTGTTGATTACCCCTTTGCTCAGGTGTCACATTTTTACCTTGACTTTGAGCAGACTCAAGGGACATTTTGGCTGACCTGATTTCCATTACTGTGGCTGAGGGTTCTTTAGATTTAGGCCTAGTATCTTTCATTTTATCACTTTCTCTACCCTGACAATAGAGTACCTCATATAGCTTTGTGCTTTGATGTACAATCCATTCAAGAGACTTGTCACGGTCAAATTCACGGACCAATTGGGATATGATGTCTTTCTGTAGCCCATAGAAGTATGCAGTTTTAAACTCATTGGAATTTGAGTCAAAAGATACATCAAAGCGAGAGAATGCTCTTTTTAAGTCTTGTAAAAATTGGCGAGGGGATGTATTAGGTCCAGCAGTAATTGTGTACGCGACTTTCTTTGCCTCCTGCAATGACTGAAAAGGAGAAAAATGACGCCTAATTTCTTTTTCAAACTCCAGCCATGTCATATTCTGCTGTTCATTTAATCCCCTTATGATGCTGGCCGTCGGGGCATCTAAAGTTAAATGAAAATATTGTCTGTACTGTTCCTTAGGTATCTGGAGTGCTTTAAAAATGTCATGCACCGCTTCTAAGTGATCCTCAATGCAGCATTCACCTCCCTTTTTAAATGGTTTGATCAGGGCTTTAATGGATTTCATTATTTTTATGGGGCTACTTGTTGCAATACATGGAATTGCACTATTTTGTGAGTCAATCCTGTTTTCAGGTGTATGAGGTTGGTGGCTGCCCCCAATGGGAGTATCAAATCCCCCAAGGGCGCTGCAACCAAGTTCAGTCACCGGCCCAGTCACTGGGGCACTAGCTCTTTGGGCAGAGCTAGAATTCACCTCCACTCCATTGAATGTGGTACCCTGCCGCCTCTCTTGGGACCTGGGAATGCACATTTGCTGTTCTAAGTCCTTACACTTTTTAAGGAGTCTGGTTGCTTCATTCTGCAAATAATTATTTTCATCGCTCATTTTATTAATCGCCTCCTGCATGTCGCACATTTGCATTTGGCATTCATTGAACTCTTTATTTCTCTTGTCTCTTTCTTGGATCATTTTAATCATTTCTTGTTCTGCACTCTGGAGATCACCTTCTTTTTCACAATGTTCTTTTTGTAAAATCTGCATTTCTGAAACAACCTCATCTTTATCCTGCCTAATGTGATCCACTAAGGCTTTTAAGTGTGTCAATTCTTGCTCACTATCTTCAAATTGTTTCTTGCTTTTGGATAACTGAGTATCAAAGTCTCTGCATTTTAATTGCATGTCTTTTTGGCATACATCCAATTCTGCTCTCAACATTTCCTGATTTTTACTTGCCCCCTCTAATTCAGTCTTTAACCTGTTAATTAGCTGAGTATCATTCTCTTGCATTCGCAGGGACTTGTTTAAAATAAACCATATTTTGCCGCATAGCCGTATTAAACAGTCTTTCTCTGCACTTTTATCGGCTGCATTCAATAATCTTGTAAGGCAGACCTGAATTATGCTGCCTTCTGCAAAAATATTGTCTAGTTTTTCTTTCTGCACCTCACCCTGAAGGCGGTTACTCCATTCTAACGTGCTATTCGAAGACCAATTCCCATGTGCAAATAACTTTGCCTCTAAATATTGCACTAGATCTGAGAATGTGGTTTCCCTTTGTGACATTCTGAAATTCGTTTTTAGTGGCACTCTGCTATTATAAAATGGGTTCCCTTTAATGTGCAAATGGCAGTGTGAGACACGCTTGCCACGCCCAGTAGGTACTCTATGATCACTTTCCCGGCCTGCAACGCACCATAAATATGTAGGGTATTTTGTGGAGATTTGGGGCCTGACGGTATTTTATTACCGCCGAAAAATAACTTAGCAATAATCACTCTTTGTATTCAGATTTGGCCATGTGCAACAATAATACAATGGACATGCATTATTTCAGCACCCAGACCTGCATATTTGGTATACGTGGTTGGTGGTATTTTGGTGAGAATAATTCCCTTGTTTTATTTGTGGCCCCAATGTCCAGAATCCCTTATCTTTGCTTAGATTTTTCGTGTGATCACTAGAGAGACCTCAGACCTGCATTCTAGGAATACCACATTTTCCAGTGATAGTGTTGGTGTGCCACCATGGGCGAACTCACTGACTTATTTACGACAGAGAGCTATATGTGGTAGTCTTGTGGTAATTTCCACTACCTTATATACGGTAGGAAGCTATGTTCAGAGAGTCTCTCTTCCCGTTGGCTCATGTACCTCCAACAAGCTATGCTACAGTCACTCACAATTATTCATACTGATTTTGACATGCACACATCTGTCTTAAAATGACCATTGCACTGTTTAAAAATCTCCCCACATCATCAGCATTGTAATGGTAAACAATAAACATCACCCGTCTGTTTTCAAATATTTTTCTGTATTATAAAAGTTGTATTTAAAAACGATCTCATTCTTTACAGAAATAAAATGGTACAGTCAAAGCATTGTCTGTGACACTCTGCAAAGATAGTGGCGGAGAACAGAACTCAAATTGCAACATTATCACTTGATTAAGACACGCACAGGATACCTACACTGACTGCATATTACCGTACACACTCAGCTCCCACACTTCTCATTACCTTATCTTTTTAGTTGTTCTCTTTGTGAATGTGGCTCTCTTGGATTAACTCCAGCAAAAAGGAACGCTTGCCTTCTCAAACCGGGGTCATTGCCTGGAATTCTCAGCTTTTGCAGATAGGAATGCCTCAGCCAGTGGAAAGGTCCTTCTTTCAGCTCTCCCCAATCTCGACTGCAGCAGGACACAGGAATCTGCATTCAGTCAGGAGCAGCACAGCCAGGTCTTCTCCCCAATAGTGCAGAAAGATGTCTGCCTGTCTTTTTCCCTGATACTGCCCACTAAAACTTTCCTCTCAGCCCTCTGTATGACGTGTCCCAATGAAATCCATCATCTCTCATCCTCCTACTCTTCAACAATAGCTTCGCTTATACATTTGCAATTGTTGCAAATCTGACTTCCTTCTTCCTGCAGTTACTGTGCACAAAAACACGGAGAATCAGGCAGAGAAGAGAAGAAAAAAATCTGCACACGCATTTAAATGGTTTTCAGAGTATGCCTAATTCTGCAGTGGAGAACACATTTTATTAGTGGGTTATGTTAAATAAGGTTTTATTAGTCAGGTTAATTGTTAATAGGTTAGCTGTTAATTTTCAAATGTGTCTCTAGCAATATAGGCATTTCAGGTGAAAAATAGTGTGCATTTTTAAATGAGCACGTGTGCTTTTAACTGTAAAAATAGATTTGCATCTTATATGTTAAAATCGTTTTTGACTGAATAGCCTGTCTTTCCTTGTTAATCTGGTAACCCATATAGCAATGCACCGCACCCTTGTGGTGGTGCTGCAAAAAAAATGTGCTACTTGTGCAGTATTACTGTACTCTGTACTGTAACACGCCAAATATCCTTACACTACCAGCTGCTCCTCCTCATAGGCGTTCATCCTTTCTGTCCCTGCTCCCTGCACCGTTCCGCGTTGCATGTACTCGCTTCCCAGCTCTCTGGTTTAGATGCGTGTTCCCTGCCTTCTCTCCTCTTCCTACAGCCTTCCAATGAGCTCCACAAGATAGTGTTCAGAATGCTTTATAACCCCATTATTCAACATATAGCTGTAACCCGCTAGACGTATTGAAACGTGCTAAAAACGAGCAGAAACAGCTCGAAAATGTACTTTTCTCGCGTTTTGGTAAATGCGAATTCTGGTGGATTCCCATTTTGTACTCTGTTCGTGCGTTTGTTCAGTCGAATCCTGGCCTTTTGAACCACTCTTCTCCCATACGAAGGACGGTCAAAATGTGTTGTTCACAGGCTGAATTTATACTGCTGAAATGCTCGCTTCCCTGCTCTCTGGTTTAGATGCGTGTTCCCTGCCTTCTCTCCTCTTCCTACAGCCTTCCAATGAGCTCCACTAGATAGTGTTCAGAATGCTTTATAACCCCATTATTCAACATATAGCTGTAACCCGCTAGACGTATTGAAACGTGCTAAAAACTACAAAAATAGCTAGAAAATGTACTTCCCTCGCGTTTTTGTAAAGGCGAATTCTGGTGGGTTCCCATGTTGTATGTACTGTGTCCGTGCCTTTGTGTCGAATCCTGAAGTTTTTAACCACTGTTCTCCCATACTAGGGAGGGGGGGTCAACATCTGCTGTTCACAGGCTGAATGTATACGGCTGAAATCTTCAAGGCATTATCAGCTTTCCTGACTGTTTTGGAACGTGTATTTGCCATCTGTTAATGCAGTCACCCTTTGTTCATCGTTCCTTCTAGTTTACAGGCTGCACTCCCCTAGTGATCACATTCTTCTCTCCTTTGCAGGCTAACTACCAGCTGCTCCTCCTCATAGGTGTTCATCCTTTCTGTCCCTGCTCCCTGCACCGTTTCGCGTTGCATGTACTCGCGTCCCAGCTCTCTGGTTGAGATGTGTGTTCCCTGCCTTCTCTCCTCTTGCTACAGCCTTCCAATTTGCTCCACAAGATAGTGTTCAGAATGCTTTATAACACCCATTATTCAACATATAGCTGTAACCCGCTAGACGTATTGAAACGTGCTAAAAACTAGCAAAAACAGCTAGAAAATGTACTTCCCTCGCGTTTTGGTAAATGCAGGGTACACGAGTCTAAACCAGAGAGCAGGGAAGCGAGCATTTCAGCAGTATAAATTCAGCCTGTGAACAACACATTTTGACCCTCCTTTGTATGGGAGAAGAGTGGTTCAAAAGGCCAGGATTCGACTGAACAAACGCACGAACAGAGTACAAAATGGGAATCCACCAGAATTCGCATTTACCAAAACGCGAGAAAAGTACATTTTCGAGCTG